>NW_016157244.1:200603-244295 GCF_001687245.7 Rhagoletis zephyria
CATACTTAACCAATTATGCATGTACGCTGAATCCACCGACAAAAACGTTTTTTAAAAACGAAGTAAATTAGTACAAATTATTAGTAATTTTCATTAGAGTTTGAGTAACTCACTTGCACTAAATGGATTTTAGTAACTTTAACGAGACCTTAACTTATTTTATTTTATTCATTTCAGTGTAGTTTTGACAAAATTTTCTTGCTAAAAATCTTTTGTTACAGTACTTTATTTTATTCCTTTGATTGTACATGTTAAGTAAAAGCTTGTTTTTAAAAAAATATTTTTTTTTACATTATTTTATTTTGAACTTTTTAATTTTATTTTATATAACCAGGACATTATATTTTTATTAAGGGCTGACTCTCTATTTATGAGCATAGTACATTTAATATAAGCGGCGTAAATCATTTTCGATCATCTGTTTAGGCTGAGCAAAACACGTTGAGTTATTGGGGGCTACTCTGTAATGCGATACGAAAGAGCAATGCGATGCGATAGGCAAATACATCATAAGTAATACGCTGTGGCGATTGTCTATCGCATCGCATTTCTCTGTCACATCGCATTACAGAGTAGCCCCCAGGTAGCGAAAAAATTGTACGATGGAAAAAATGGCGGAGAGTTGGCAACTGTTGAACTGAGCGGGAATACTAGACCGTGCGTTTCTAGGACAAACAGTCTACGGTTAGACAATATGAACGCGCCCAATGTGTCACGAATTAGGAGCATAATCAGAAACAAATCGGTGTGTTATTTAATTTAAGCATTCAGCTCAAGTACAAACCACACACCCGGTAGGTGCTCTACAGAAATTCATAAAAAATATCACAAGGTTAACAGCTGATTTATTCAAACTAATTACCGGTATTTTCACAATAGAATCTATCATACCACTGCCTAAACTATCCTACATAGTTGCGCCGGTAAATTACGCTCTGCTATCACTAGCAGTAGTGAACACGCTGTAAAGAAGCTGTTAAGCAGGGATCGCACTATTTGCACATTTGTACAGATTTGTACATTTTGGCAGTCACAGAGTGGTGTTGTCTAGAAATAATGAGTTTAGCTCAATAACAACTTTCAAACAACAACACTCTGTAACTGTTAAAATGTACAAATCTTGTGATCCCTGCTTTAGATGAAGATAAACATAGGGAGCTGCGAAAACGTTAAAATTTAAAGCTAAGTGCATAGTATACATTTAGGTTGTATGTTTGTTGTGTATGTGGAGATTCTTGCAAATTAGTGTGAAATTTATACACACACACGTATACACAGCAGCAAGCTCATGCCACCAACAGCGATGTCGTATGCATAGAATTTCTACTGGGTATGTATGTAAGTTATCTACATACAAATGTATATATGTATATCCATACATGAGCACACATGCCATACGGAGTTATACCGTGCGGTACCATACCGCTGCTGCTTGAGCAAACCTTTATAATGAAAACAGTTCTTATAAAGATTTTATTTTGTTGCTTTAAATAGAAAAGTTCTTTAAATGTAAAGTCTATCTTAAACTGATGCATTTTCATCTAAGCTAAGGGCCTCGTTGTTATGGGATTGAAAACGAAAAACGTGGAACGCATGCCAAACAAAGCATTAGATTTAATTGACAATAGTCCAACTACATAACATAGACCTAATATTTCTACGGAGAAAATACAAATTTGAGATCGATTTTATGCGGTCGTTATTCATATATCCACATTTATACATATATTACTCTTCATATCAATTCAGGTTTATTACACGCGCCCCATGCTTTTCATTTTCAATCTCATAAATGGTTTATAATGACTTTTACTAAAATTTCGAAATCAAAAGTTATCAAAACAAATTCTATGGGACTAAGAAATATTATTTTCTAATTTTTAGTCCATTTATAAAAGTTTTTTATTTCTATTTGTTTTTGTTATTTTTTTGGCCTTATACCAATTATATTCAACAATTTATATTGAGCTCGAGGCCGTTTTTTTAAATGAAAAATAGTGGAAAAAAAGCAAACGATAATTTACAAGGCGTACTTAGCACGGTGCATAGGCAACTGGCTGAGTCAGTGGGATCGTCGGTTCGAATCCTACTGAAAGAAGTCTGATGAGGAAATGTGGTGATTTCCGAAATAGCTATCACTTCTACCATTTTTTCAAATTATTGTTGCTTTTCCACAATAAATTATCATTTAAAAAACGGCCTCGAGCTCAATATAAATTGTTGAATATAATTGTTATAAGGCTAAAAAATAACAAAAACAAATAACTTAAGGACGAGCACACCTAAAAGTTAAACATTCTAAAAATAGAATTATTAGTAAAAACCAACAATACCAACAACCACATGATCAAGTGAATTGCAGCGGAATAGCTGCGCTTGATTGTGTTGGCATAACAAAAATGAAAATAGTGGAAAAAAGTAAACGATAATTTACAAGGCGTACTTAGCACGGTGCATAGGCAACTGGCTGAGTCAGTGGGATCGTCGGTTCGAATCCTACTGAAAGAAGTCTGATGAGGAAATGTGGTGATTTCCGAAATAGCTATCACTTCTACCATTTTTTCAAATTATTGTTGCTTTTCCACAACAAATTACCGACTCGAGTCTGTCAGAGTGCGTTTGATATCTAGGGTTCCATACGACGGACCCGTATTCTAAGATCGGCCTGACTAGGGAGGTGAAGAGAGCTTTAGTGACATAAGGATCTCTGAATTCTTTAGCCCAACGTTTGATGAAAGCCAAGACGCCCTTGGCTCTATTAACACAAGAGTTTATATGGGACTTGAATTGAAGCTTAGAGTCCATGGTTACGCCTAGATCGATGAAATTAGTTACCTCATCAACACTATGTTCACAAATGCGGTAGCTATATGATTGAAAGGGTTTTCTAGAGAAACACATAAATTTACACTTTTTCAAGTTAAGTGACATAGAATTTACTTCGCACCATTTAAACACATTACTAAGGTCCACCTGTAATTGTTCCCTGTCTCCTGGAGCACCAATGAACTTAAATAACTTAACGTCGTCTGCGTACATTAAGCAAATCGAATACATCAAAATATTTGGAAGATCGTTGATGAATAAAATAAACAGAAGGGGACCAAGTGGCTACCTTGAGGTACACCTGACGTCACATGAATTACACTAGATGAACATTTTTTAAAGATAACCCTCTGTTTCCTGCCAATGAAATAAGAAGAAAGCCAGCGCAGCAGGATTGGAGGGAAACCAATTTTATCAAGTTTGATATTAGAGTTGAATGAGATACTTTATCAAAAGCCTTGCTGAAATCAGTGTAAATGACGTCAGTTTGCTAATTACTTTTGAAACCATTGTTCATATTTGTAGTGAATTCAAGAAGGTTTGATACAGTTGATTTACCTTTACAAAAGCCGTGTTGTGATACATCGATAACGGGTGTTATGGAATAAGATAGTTCTTCCGTAACGATTTCTTCGAATAATTTAGGAATGGCACAAAGCTTAACGATTCCCCTATAATTCGCAATATTTGACCTGCTTCCATTTTTATAAAGCGGCAAGATATACGACTCCTTCCACAAAGAGGGGAAAACTCCTTGCTTTAGAGAAGCATTGAAGATGTTTGTTAATGGCTTATATAGGTAATCAGCGCAACTTCTTAGGACACAGGAGGGAATACCATCCGGGCCGCTTAGAAAATAATTTTTGAAACTATTCAAATGAAGGCGAACATTGTCAGCGGAGATTGAAGGAATACGGATGTGGTCAAACTGTGGGAGTGGAAAAGGATAGCTAGAAGTTTTTTCATCTGGCTCGACAGAATAGTTCGATTCAAAATAATTTGCAAACATATCAGCAATCATATCATCATCACTAGAAATAACATCATTTAATTTCAGTGTTGAGGGAAACCCATTTATTTTACGTTTTGAGTTAACAAAATGATAAAATGACTTGGGATTAGAAACGATGTTAACGCGAGTTTTATTAATGTAATTCCTGTAACATTATATGTTTAAGGCATTGTATTTATGACGAAGGATGGAGTACGCGGCGTAGTGAGAAGACAGGCCTGATTTTTTATAAAGTTTAAATGATTTAGTTTTCTGATTTTTTAAATGCTTTAGCTCTGAGTTAAACCACAACGAGTTACGAGGTCCGGTATTTTCTTTAACAAGAGGAATGAGTTTACTGAATATATTATTCAAGATTTTACTAAAGTGTAAGGCACTGTTCTCAACATCCCCATCGTACTCAGGCCAGATTATTTCAGATATAGCCATTTTAAGCTTGTCATAGTTAGCGTATTTGAAAGAATATCGCCGACGTTTCGGCTTTCTAGTTTAAGGACAATAACATGAAGCGTAGGATGGTGCCAAGGACAACTCAAGTGGTGGGTGATAAGGGTCTATAGGTATAACTAAAGGATCGCCGTGCATTTAGCAGTATCATCAATAAACGCTAAATCAAGAAATTTACCTAAGTTGTTGATAACTGAATTAATCTGACATAGACCAAGATCGGAAAGTTCGTTAAGAAATTGGTTAAGTACATCCCGAGAAGAATTTGGCACCAGAATTCCATCCACCGAATCCCAGGAAACACACGCTAGATTGAAATCACCCAACACAACAATCGAATCGGAGGGCTTGACCATGGCAAATAAAGAGAGCAATAATGAAGAATGTTTAAAGTAAACCGAAGGGTTAGAGTTTGGTGGAATATAAATTGCAACAAGAAAAACACTACTTGAGGGGCACCGTATTCTAACACAGAGGAATTCAACATCATCTGAACCTGTGAACACAACTTTTTCAGAGGAAAAGTCGGTCTGAACAGCTATTAAAACACCCCCGCCTTTTCTATCTAAGCGATCATTTCTAAATATTTCATACTAACTACACAATATTTCACTATTAAACACTTTCGGTTTTAGCCAAGTTTCAGTAAAAACCAAAATTTTATAATTTAAATCAAAAGACTTTAAGTACAGCTCGGTTAATTTTGTATTTAGACCTCTAACATTTTGGTAATAAATATTGAAGAAAAAACTACTTATAAGTTTTTGATCCTGAGGAGGGAATTTGAACAGTATTTTCATTCCGAGCTCGAGGTTTAAACTCAAACTCTCGAACTAAAGCACCATTGGACCAGAATGAACCATCAACAATGTTTTGAAAATGGTCGGCGGAAATATCAATTTTGAAAGAAGATATGCTTCTTTCGTATGAAAAATTAAATTTTCTAATAGCTATTTTCCGGGGGTTAAGCTTTGATGTTATTTAAGACTTAACATCTTCTACTGAAGTTTCACTAGAAAAGCGCGAAACAAACACAATTTATTCGAAGGAACTACGATTAATTCTTTCGGTAACGGAGAAGGTCCACTTTGAGATGTAGGTTCAGGCACAGCTGTCGTTTTTGCTGAAGCCCTTGTAGTGACACCCGAGGAAGATGCAGCTTGAGATAACTCAACACACGGAGAATTAAAACTTATTAATTCCTTATTTAAGTCGGGAGTAGGCAAAGAATCAATTGGCGGAGTGTCAATGTCTATCACAATGGGATTAGGAACAATGCTGTCTCCTCCATGCTTCCGCTTTTTTGAAGCTTGTTTAAGCTTGGGTGATGGAGAGGATGAACACTCAATGCACTTAAAGTCTTTAAATGCATCTTCATATCGCTTAAAATTTCCGTTTAGAAGCTTTAACTCCTTACCCAACTCTTGGAAGCCACTTCTGGCGCTCCTAAACATTTTACAAAGCTCAACTTCGGTTGATCTGCACTTAGGGCAAGACCAACGAACACCTTTGTTATCGGTTATGATACCGACCACCCTACCATTGAGACCAGCACATTTTACGTGAGCTAAGTCATCACACTACCAACACGCAACGCAACGCTCTAAGTCGTTTTTAATGATACATTTTTCAAAACAGCAGGATGAATACATTGCAGCGCGAAGTAGTAACACTTTGTATGTACAAGAAAAACTCACAGTGTACGATTTTAGTACGATAGTAGCAAAGGTGAGCGTTTGAGAGACACAGAAGTCTAGGTATTGTAAGTTCAATGGTTAGAAACCGTGCTGAACTTAACAGTTTCAAAGCCACCGAGCCAAAAAGCTTAAAAGCATAAAATNGACTTAACATCTTCTACTGAAGTTTCACTAGAAAAGCGCGAAACAAACACAATTTATTCGAAGGAACTACGATTAATTCTTTCGGTAACGGAGAAGGTCCACTTTGAGATGTAGGTTCAGGCACAGCTGTCGTTTTTGCTGAAGCCCTTGTAGTGACACCCGAGGAAGATGCAGCTTGAGATAACTCAACACACGGAGAATTAAAACTTATTAATTCCTTATTTAAGTCGGGAGTAGGCAAAGAATCAATTGGCGGAGTGTCAATGTCTATCACAATGGGATTAGGAACAATGCTGTCTCCTCCATGCTTCCGCTTTTTTGAAGCTTGTTTAAGCTTGGGTGATGGAGAGGATGAACACTCAATGCACTTAAAGTCTTTAAATGCATCTTCATATCGCTTAAAATTTCCGTTTAGAAGCTTTAACTCCTTACCCAACTCTTGGAAGCCACTTCTGGCGCTCCTAAACATTTTACAAAGCTCAACTTCGGTTGATCTGCACTTAGGGCAAGACCAACGAACACCTTTGTTATCGGTTATGATACCGACCACCCTACCATTGAGACCAGCACATTTTACGTGAGCTAAGTCATCACACTACCAACACGCAACGCAACGCTCTAAGTCGTTTTTAATGATACATTTTTCAAAACAGCAGGATGAATACATTGCAGCGCGAAGTAGTAACACTTTGTATGTACAAGAAAAACTCACAGTGTACGATTTTAGTACGATAGTAGCAAAGGTGAGCGTTTGAGAGACACAGAAGTCTAGGTATTGTAAGTTCAATGGTTAGAAACCGTGCTGAACTTAACAGTTTCAAAGCCACCGAGCCAAAAAGCTTAAAAGCATAAAATCAAGCCAAAATCAGCTGTTTGCAGGAAAATTATTTAATCGATGATAAGCAAAATGTATGATAAATCGCGGAAGATGGGAAAATACACTCTCACGCAAAACAACAATAATGCACCTAAAGAGGCAAATATGCACAAGGAATGACAAGAATATTAATTTTTAATCCACGCACTTTATTTCTAAAACACAACAATTTATTGGAGCTTGGCTTCAAATAGCTTTTTCCAGTATAAATTACACAAATTAGAACTGCTTAGCACTTAGATAAACAAAGTAGCTTTGAAAATTCTTTCAAACGAAAGTTTAAGCGACCGCACAGTACGATCGTTGCCAACGTTTGCATTGAAAAGCANTAAATTACACAAATTAGAACTGCTTAGCACTTAGATAAACAAAGTAGCTTTGAAAATTCTTTCAAACGAAAGTTTAAGCGACCGCACAGTACGATCGTTGCCAACGTTTGCATTGAAAAGCAAAATGTTTTTTGTTCACGTTTAGTATAAACATACATATGTACATACATACATATAGCAGCAGTTAATTTCATTTAAAGAAATGTCGTGTCGTCCATTTCCGCTGTAGCGTATGTAAATAGTGCATATATTTAGGCGCAATATTTAACTTCTTCTGGCAGGGCGACATCTAGAGTCTTTTAATTGTATCTCTTTGATATGATGCCTACAACGATGTTGATATCTAGACTAGGTTGATATCTAGAATTTGCCATAAATAGCTTTGCTACATTTATTGTATAAATGGTGGTCTGTACATACAACATTGANCATATATTTAGGCGCAATATTTAACTTCTTCTGGCAGGGCGACATCTAGAGTCTTTTAATTGTATCTCTTTGATATGATGCCTACAACGATGTTGATATCTAGACTAGGTTGATATCTAGAATTTGCCATAAATAGCTTTGCTACATTTATTGTATAAATGGTGGTCTGTACATACAACATTGAAAGTTGAGAAAAGCGTTGTAAAAAGCTGTTAAGTGAAGATCACACGATTTGTACATTTGTACGGATTTGTATATTTTGTCATTTTTGGTGTTGTTTAGAAATTTAAGTTCAGCTTAATACAAGAATTTCCGAACAACACCAANGTTGATATCTAGACTAGGTTGATATCTAGAATTTGCCATAAATAGCTTTGCTACATTTATTGTATAAATGGTGGTCTGTACATACAACATTGAAAGTTGAGAAAAGCGTTGTAAAAAGCTGTTAAGTGAAGATCACACGATTTGTACATTTGTACGGATTTGTATATTTTGTCATTTTTGGTGTTGTTTAGAAATTTAAGTTCAGCTCAATACAAGAATTTCCGAACAACACCAATCTGTACCTGCCAAAATGTACAAATCGAGTGATCCCTGCTTAAGATGAACACAAACATAGGGAGCTGCGAAAATGTAAAAAATTTAAAGCTAACATAAGTGCATAGCATACATTTAGGATTTATGTTTGTTCTGTATAAGGAGATTTTTGCAAATTATTTGGAAATTCATACACACTTATATTTATAAGAAGAGCATACCTGCTTTCGAACGAAGTAGTATGTATATGTAGTATTGCAAGAACATANAGATTTTTGCAAATTATTTGGAAATTCATACACACTTATATTTATAAGAAAAGCATACCTGCTTTCGAACGAAGTAGTATGTATATGTAGTATTGCAAGAACATATAGCACTAACAGAGCACANCAAGAACATATAACAAATAAAAATATAAAACAGTAATACAAATATTCAGTTCAGCATAATTTAAAGGAGACAAACTATTTTCTTTGTTAACATTAAGGCATCCTTATGAGCCATACTTTTAGCTTTATCGTGCTTTAACTAATATATATTAATCATCACTTGTACTACAAATCTTGTTCCATTATTAATATTAGGTGGATTAAGGTAACGATCAAATTTCTAAAATAAAATTAGTCTACTACGGTACATTCCGGTTAGCTGCCTATTCGATTAGCTGTTTTAGTATATCTGCACTTTTCTGGTAAATGCTTAATTCGGAAGGAGGGAAGGAGTTTTATTCATTATGAATGAAGCTTTTCCGTANAGCTGTTTTAGTATATCTGCACTTTTCTGGTAAATGCTTAATTCGGAAGGAGGGAAGGAGTTTTATTCATTATTAATGAAGCTTTTCCGTATAACAGCATCGCGGGATTAAAAAACGATTTAATCTTTCCATTTCAAAATAATCTAAAGACGGAATGTTTCAACAAAAAACACACATTTTTAAATAACCGAGCTATCTAATAGATGAATATATATATGTATATCCCCTTTTTACAAACTCATTTATATATACTTTACTCTGAACACCTTCCATAGATACCTACGCCTACGTGATGTGTCACGCCCCCTCTTATAAACTCATTCATACACACCTTACTCTTACTATAAGTACCTACCATAGATAAGTCTCCTTACCACATTTAAATTTCATGTGACTTATGGTTTTGATGTTATAGCTGATAAAATTTTCCACGCCTATGGGATTTGCCACGCCATCTTTTACAAACTCATTTATATTTATATTTTTATAAGCACCTACCATAGCTATACCTGCATACCAAATTTCAAGTTCGTGCGACTCATGGTTCCGAAGTTATACCTGATAAAAAATTCCACGCCTATGGGATGTGTCACGCCCCCTTTTACGAACTCGTTTATATATACCCTCCTATAAGCACCTACCATGTCTGCATATTAAATTTCAAGTTCGAGGGACATATCGTTCCGAAGTTAGAGATGATAAAAGAATCCACGCCTATGGGATGCGCCACGCCCCCTTTTACAAACTCATTTATATAGACCTTACTATAAGCACCTACCATAGCTATACCTGCATACAAAATTTCAAGTTCGTGCGACTCATGGTTCCGAAGTTATAGCTGATAAAAATGTCAACGAATATGGAATATGCCACGCCCCCTTTCACAAACTCGTTTATATATACTCTCCTACCATTGATATGTATGCATACCAAATTTCCACGTGAGTGGGACTTATGGTTCCGAAGTTATAGCTGATAAAAATGTCAACGAATATGGAATATGCCACGCCCCCTTTCACAAACTCGTTTATATATACTCTCCTACCATTGATATGTATGCATACCAAATTTCCACGTGAGTGGGACTTATGGTTCCGAAGTTATAGCGGATACCTGGACCTATAGGATGTATCACGCCCCCTTTTACAAACCCATTTATATATACCCTCATATAAGAACCTAATATTGATATGTCTTCATACCAAATTTCAAGTTCATGGGACTTACGTTTCCGAAGTTATAGCAGATAAAATATCCACGCCTATGGGATGTGCCACGCCCCCTTTTACATACTCGTTTATACATATCCTCGTATAAGCACCTACCATTGATATGTCTGCATACCAAATTTCAAGTTCGTGTGACTTGTGGTTCCGAAGTTATAGCTGATAAAAAATTCCACGCCTATGAAATGGGCCACGCCCCCTTTTACAAACTCGCTTATACGTACCCTTCTATAAGCACCTACCATAAGTCTGCATACCAAATTTCAAGTTGATGTGACTTATGGTTCCGGAGTTAGAGCTGATCAAAAATTCCACGCCTATGAGTTGTGGCACGCCCCCTTTTACAAACTCGGTTATATATACCATTGAAANACAAACTCGTTTATACATTCCCTCCTATAAGCAATTCCCATTGATCTGTCTGCATACCAAATTTCAAGTTCGTGAGACTTATGGTTCCCGAGTTATAGCTGGTAAAAAATTCCGCGCCTATGAGATGTGCCACGCCCGCTTTTGCAAACCCGTTTATATATACCCTCCTATAAGCACCTACCATTGGTATGTCTGCATACCAAACTTCAAGTTTGTGTGACTTATGGTTCCGAAGTTGTAGCTGATAAAATATTCCACGCCTATGGGATGAGCCACGCCCTCTTTGACAAACTCGTTTATACATTCCCTCCTATAAGCAATTCCCATTGATCTGTCTGCATACCAAATTTCAAGTTCGTGAGACTTATGGTTCCCGAGTTATAGCTGGTAAAAAATTCCGCGCCTATGAGATGTGCCACGCCCGCTTTTGCAAACCCGTTTATATATACCCTCCTATAAGCACCTACCATTGGTATGTCTGCATACCAAACTTCAAGTTTGTGTGACTTATGGTTCCGAAGTTGTAGCTGATAAAATATTCCACGCCTATGGGATGAGCCACGCCCTCTTTGACAAACTCGTTTATACATTCCCTCCTATAAGCATCTACCATTGACATGTCTGCATACCAAATTTCAAGTTCGTGAGACTAATGGTTCCGGAGTTATAGCTGATAAAAAATTTTACGCCTACGGGATGTGCCACGCCCCCGTTTACAAACTCGTTTATACATATATACCTGCCTATAAGCATCTACCATTGACATGTCTGCATACCAAGTTTCAAGTTCATGTGACTTATGGTCTGGAAGTTATGGCTTATTAAAAATTTCACACCTATGGGAGGTGCCACGCCCCCTTGTCGGATCCCATTTCTTCACCCTATTATAGGCCCTGGTGTCATGGCAATACTCTGTCAAAATTTTGTTCGATCCTGTCCGTCCGTTTAGACTGCAACCTGGCACATACATACATACATACATACATACTTTCCCTTGAACATGAAACTTACCAATTAAAGCGTAAGCGCGGACTGGAACCTAGGGCGTTCCAGCCGCCCAGGTGGCAATCTCGAAAACTTGTGCAATCGAAAAATAGGCGCGGACTGGAACCTAGGGCGTTCCAGCCGCCCAGGTGGCAATCTCGAAAATTTCCGCGATCAATAATAGANCCCCTTTCACAAACTCGTTTATATATACTCTCCTACCATTGATATGTATGCATACCAAATTTCCACGTGAGTGGGACTTATGGTTCCGAAGTTATAGCGGATACCTAGACCTATAGGATGTATCACGCCCATATATATACCATTGAAATGTCTGCATACCAAATTTCGAGTTCGTGTGACTTATGGTTCCGAAGTTATAGCGGATACCTAGACCTATAGGATGTATCACGCCCATATATATACCATTGAAATGTCTGCATACCAAATTTCGAGTTCGTGTGACTTATGGTTCCGAAGTTATAGCGGATACCTAGACCTATAGGATGTATCACGCCCATATATATACCATTGAAATGTCTGCATACCAAATTTCGAGTTCGTGTGACTTATGGTTCCGAAGTTATAGCTGATAAAAAATCCATGCCTATGGGATGTGCCACGCCCCCTTTTACAACATCCTTTATACATATATACCCTCCTATAAGCACCTACCATTGATATGTCTGCATATTTCAAGTTCGTTTGACTTGTGGTTCCGAAGTTATAGCTGATAAAAAATTCCACGCGTATGGGATGTGCCACGCTCCCCCCCCCCCTTTACAAACTCGTTTATACATTCCCTCCTATAAGCACTTCCCATTGATCTGTCTGCATACCAAATTTCAAGTTCGTGAGACTTATGGTTCCCGAGTTATAGCTGGTAAAAAATTCCGCGCCTATGAGATGTGCCACGCCCGCTTTTGCAAACCCGTTTATATATACCCTCCTATAAGCACCTACCATTGGTATGTCTGCATACCAAACTTCAAGTTTGTGTGACTTATGGTTCCGAAGTTGTAGCTGATAAAATATTCCACGCCTATGGGATGAGCCACGCCCTCTTTGACAAACTCGTTTATACATTCCCTCCTATAAGCATCTACCATTGACATGTCTGCATACCAAATTTCAAGTTCGTGAGACTAATGGTTCCGGAGTTATAGCTGATAAAAAATTTTACGCCTACGGGATGTGCCACGCCCCCGTTTACAAACTCGTTTATACATATATACCTGCCTATAAGCATCTACCATTGACATGTCTGCATACCAAGTTTCAAGTTCATGTGACTTATGGTCTGGAAGTTATGGCTTATTAAAAATTTCACACCTATGGGAGGTGCCACGCCCCCTTGTCGGATCCCATTTCTTCACCCTATTATAGGCCCTGGTGTCATGGCAATACTCTGTCAAAATTTTGTTCGATCCTGTCCGTCCGTTTAGACTGCAACCTGGCACATACATACATACATACATACATACTTTCCCTTGAACATGAAACTTACCAATTAAAGCGTAAGCGCGGACTGGAACCTAGGGCGTTCCAGCCGCCCAGGTGGCAATCTCGAAAACTTGTGCAATCGAAAAATAGGCGCGGACTGGAACCTAGGGCGTTCCAGCCGCCCAGGTGGCAATCTCGAAAATTTCCGCGATCAATAATAGACGCGGACTGGAACCTAGGGCGTTCCAGCCGCAAATAAAGTGCAGTTTCGAATTTCGTGCACACGGGGCGTTGTTGCGGATTGGAACCTAGATCGTTCCAACCGCAAAGGCAGTATACATACATACGTATACGGGCCTGAAACTCGTCTCTTATGCAAGCCTGCTCAATGCAATACCAGCATAAGGCATGCCGTCATTTTAAGGTATTTGTTCTAACTGCCTATTAAAGCGAAGATAATAAGTTGTATCTAAGAGATAAATAAATAAATAGTTAAAAAAAGGGTCTTTATATTTAAACAAAACGTGGCAAAGCCTACTAGGTGTAGCCCGGGACTGAGTACAACCGACTGGAACGAACGTGCGAGCCTAGTGCTCAACCGCTTCCCGACGAAATACTTGACGGTGGTACCGGGGGGTTCGGAACTTGGACAGTAGGAGGTTTAGCTCGGGTTAAAGTCCCACACTGACGGGTATGGGCTTTCGATGCTTCCTCCTCGTAAAAAAAAAACATACTTTCACAAAGATATAGTAGATTCTGAGGAAACATATGTATGTAAGTTAACTACAACGTGCCCTTAGCTTAGATGAAAATGCTTCAGTTTAAGATAGACTTTACATTTAAAGAACTTTTCTATTTAAAGCAACAAAATAAAATCTTTATAAGAGCTGTTTCCATTATATAGATAAAAATAAAATATGTAATGTAAAACTATTTTTTTTTTTAAACAGGCTTTTATTTAATATGTACATACAATCAAAGGAATAAAATAAAATAAGTTAAGCTTTCGTCAAAGTTACTAGACGTCATTATGGACATTTTACCTTCGGTTTGTGTTAACCGGATATTGAACGGCCCTTAGTCAATTGTTGTCGTTTGACAGCGTGAAACTCTCTGCAGTGCGTTTGCGATTCGGTTTCAGCGTTCTACGCAAAAATTTGTTAATCAAATAATTTGGTGTTATAGACACAAATCTGAAAAGTGCTCTAGCGACGTTACAAAAATTTTAATTTCCCGTGCATTCGTTTTAAGAGCGTACATATGTATATATGTACGGATATACATATCGGCGATGTTTTTGCAAAACCGCCCATCGACCAATCCAAAAGCACCTATTTTAGGCACTCAATTTTTNTAAAGCGAAGATAATAAGTTGTATCTAAGAGATAAATAAATAAATAGTTAGACACNAATTTGTTAATCAAATAATTTGGTGTTATAGACACAAATCTGAAAAGTGCTCTAGCGACGTTACACAAATTTTAATTTCCCGTGCATTCGTTTTAAGAGCGTACATATGTATATATGTACGGATATACATATCGGCGATGTTTTTGTAAAACTGCCCATCGACCAGTTGCAAAACCGCCCATCGACCAATCCAAAAGCACCTATTTTAGGCACTCAATTTTTTATTTTCTCCAGCTATTATTTTACAAATCTGTTGTTTTAGTAACGATTTTACGATCCATAAATCTCGATGCCTGGAGTTCAGGGTTACCAAATCTCGTTTTTGTCACAATGGCTATTTGGGCGGTTTCGCAACTGGTCGATGGGCAGTTTTACAAAAACATCGCCGATATGTATATCCGTACATATATACATATGTACGCTCTTAAAACGAATGCACGGGAAATTAAAATTTTTGTAACGTCGCTAGAGCACTTTTCAGATTTTTGTCTATAACACCAAATTATTTGATTAACAAATTTTTGCGTAGAACGCTGAAACCGAATCGCAAACGCACTGCAGAGAGTTTCACGCTGTCAAACGACAACAATTGACTAAGGGCCGTTCAATATCCGGTTAACACAAACCGAAGGTAAAATGTCCATAATGACGTCTAGTAACTTTGACGAAAGCTTAACTTATTTTATTTTATTCCTTTGATTGTATGTACATATTAATTAAATAAAAGCCTGTTTAAAAAAAAAAATTTTTTTTACATTACATATTTTATTTTTTATCTATATAATGGAAACAGCTCTTATAAAGATTTTATTTTGTTGCTTTAAATAGAAAAGTTCTTTAAATGTAAAGTCTATCTTAAACTGAAGCATTTTCATCTAAGCCAAGGGCCCGTTGGCTATAACCAGTACATCATTATCGAATATTTCGACATCAAGCATATAACATGTGATCGATAAAGCAGTTGTTGTATTTAACCGGAGCTTCTCCCTCCTATTTGTGTCTATCAGACGTTGAACAACATACGCTAAGGGCCAATTTCAAATTAATATTTAAACGGCACTTAAGTTTAATTGTGGATTGCTGTTTAAATTTAGCTTTCGTTGGGTTTCAGATCAACTTTATTTAAATATGCCAAACAATTGGCAGCACTGCTGCTTGTTCCTTGAAATTGTTGTAACATTTGCTTGTTTGTTTACATTTTGTGCTGAACAGCTGATTGTTTTTTTGGTGGGATTGGTTAAACAACATACCAATCAATCTTGGTTGTTTGGTACAAACCCAGGGTTGTATATCTCATATTTTCCGTTTACCTTTAACCATCCCATGGCACACGACTATGCAGCATTATCCACATCACCTTAACAGAATTCAGAAGAAACACATCGTACACAGGGCTGCCAACTTGGCTCAAACCGTGCTATTTTTGGCCGTATTTTACTTCAAATGGCACTTAATTTTTCATTTTGGCAGTTTCGAAAAATAGTAATATTTCAATACATTTTTGGGAATTCCTTTGCGTGTACTTCTTTTTGTCAAATAAAATTTTCTAATTGCTATGCATGTACACTTTTAAGATGCATACATATGAATTATGCGTGGCTTTTATTGTATCTCTGTATTTCCATAACTCCCTGTCTGAGGAAACCAAATACTGTAATTCTTAACAGAAGTGCTTAAAACTTAACAGTTTGGCAATTTAAACACTGTTGAAGTTGACTTCCGGTAGACTCTCTTACTAGCGCCTGCAACTATACTTCTTATTTACTACCGCCGGCAGCTTTAACAAGTTTTTTATAGTGGTTTTACGTTCTTTGGCAAATTACGCTCTGTTAGCCATAAATTTTGCTATTTTTGACCGCCTTTGTATCAAGACCCCTGGACGATCTAGGGTATCAATTTATATTTTAAATTGTATTGTCATCGTGATTGGAACTATTGAAAATTTCAAGTCTCTACCTTGTCGGGAAGTTAGTTTAAAATCGATTGGAAATTTCCGCGGGATGACCAAGTTAAATAAAAGCTTGTAAAAATGGCGCGCTTTAAGGGATTTGCCCAAAATCGCTTAGGCAGTTACTGAGCCAATCAAGAAACACCATATATACAAAAATATTACGAAATAAGGCATGTAATTTGAGCTGATGGAACTGAGTCGGGATTGAGCCGTCTTCTCTTGGCATTTGAATAATTAATTTCACTCGATTTGAAGTGCAGGGCGCAAACCTTGGATGATGCAGTCAGTTGAACACCACACGCATTCATCGATTCCTTTTCTGTGTAACATCTTTCGGCACAATAAACATACCTTCCTCTTTATTGTGGGTAGTTCTGCATATGCAGCTACCCAGTATATAATTTCACAAGTTAAAAGCCCTTCCGAAAGGCCTTCGTGAGAGCAAAGACNTCGGCACAATAAACATACCTTCCTCTTTATTGTGGGTAGTTCTGCATATGTAGCTACCCAGTATATAATTTCACAAGTTAAAAGC
The DNA here is from genome assembly GCF_001687245.7 of Rhagoletis zephyria. Lineage (NCBI taxonomy): Eukaryota > Metazoa > Arthropoda > Insecta > Diptera > Tephritidae > Rhagoletis > Rhagoletis zephyria. The sequence continues at coordinate 217,586 of NW_016157244.1, forward strand.
CCTTCCGAAAGGCCTTCGTGAGAGCAAAGAGGCCTTCCACTCTACATTCCTTTCTATTTTGTAAATATGGAGTGGCACAAATTGAAGGGCACAATTTGTAATGGTAAATAATATAAATTTATGCATTCGCATAAATTGTAAATGGATAAGCCCTTCTAGAAGGCATGCAAGGAAGCATTTTTTCAGCACTTCTTGGGTAGGCCTCTTAGAATGGCTTTACTTAAGAAGGCCTACCTAAATTATCTTCTGGGTAGTGTCTGGCATTTGTATGCAAGTTCTTCTTTGTTGCTCTTTATTTTTTTAAACAAATTATTTTTGGAATTGCAAAATGGGTTAATGCAATGACAAAACTGTTATCAAACAAGCGTATTGAAATTAGATATGTCATATATTGATTTCACTTTGATTATTACACTAAGTATGATATGTATGAGCGCCGGGTATTGGGAAATGAAAATATCGTATTGTAAAATTAAAAATTGGTTCGTTGTATAATATGCAGTCCACTTTCTTTATTAAAATATGTTTGTTATTCAACATAAGAGTCAGCTCTAACATTAAAATTTTGTAGTATTAAACGCAAACTTCCAAAAATACTTGTGAAGGAACATCTTTTTGTGGAAGTTTAATAGCATGGTAGCGCTGATTTATGTTCCTCTTTTTTTCGGAAAATATTTTTATTGAGAACTTTTTTATGTATACAGCATGATAAAAACATAGTAAGGTAGAACCGTTATCTCAGTTAGGCGGCCATGATATTTTTCTGAAGTTTTCCAGCATTTCAAAATAATATAAAACCATGATAAAAATATTTCAAGGTAAAACCGCTCGCTCAATTCGTCCGCCAAAGGGTTTTTCTGACCTTTGCTAGCATTTTGAGTAGTTTCTCTCGAAAATATTCAAATGCCAAATAAATTCAAAATAAATAAACTAAAATTTATGATTTGAAAATTTATTTATTCAAATGTGGGAAAAACTTTGGAATCTAGTGACGAAAAATGAATTGCTGTTTTAGCGGCTGCGCAAAAACCATTTTCCTCTGCAAGCGAACAAATATGAAGTTCTCCAAGTTCCCGCAATTACCGTATATACGGCAAAAATTGATCGAGGTTTGTGGTGTTACGGAAGTGGATTTTCAAAGTGCCCATATATGTGTCAGACTCGTTTTTTGTCACACCACTTAACCCAAGATATTTCTGACTAAAAGTGCAGTGAGTTTTAGGTTAAATTGGGTTTAAATGTATGCCAAAATCTTCGCCTTAACATGCGGGCAGAAGCTCAGNCAAAACGGCAGCCAAAGCATTTGTTTTTTTCTGAATTGCTTTTGCTTTGCTTTCGATATCATACATGCCGAAGTCAAAGCACAGCAAAAGCAAATTAAATAAAAATATTACAGCATTTTCAAACCCTGCTCATTACACACAATTGTGTGTATGTATGTACATATGTACATTCAAATTTTGTTGTTTCGACAGAAATATATTTCTTTGGTTCGAGTCATGGTGAAATAAATATAAGGCGATGTCACTTACTTAACCTCACTTTTTCTGCATGCCAATTGCGGCCATGCATTTTGGGGTAGTAGAAAAAGGGCGAAAACATTACGATTATTTTTACTACTTTTTGGGCACTGTTTCCAATACATACATTTATCAGTGGACCCCACACCAATTAAATGAAGCTTGCATCAATAAAATATTTTTTCTCTAAACCAGTGTAATTACTGTTTCATTTTTCGCTCAAAAGAAATTATTATTACTTAATTTTTATTTTTTCGAACAAATATATTGATTTTAATAATTATTATTCAGTTATATTTTTCTACCTTAAAATTATTATTTATAAAACTTAAAGGCCACACGGTCGTACCACACACATATGATGATGGTTGAAACTTTAAAAATAAGGACTATTTTCCGTCCTTCATTTATTCATATTAAAACAAATTAAATTATACCGTTCTCATTATTTAATTATTCTTAAATTCTACTAAAAATTACATATTAGCCCGTATGGAATTTTATTTATATTTTTTCCTTAAGTTCTGAATTTTTATTATTTTATTACGACCTTTATTTTCGTTAACATTTTAAAATTACATTTCTGAATTCTATCAGTTAAATTATAAAATAATTATGCGTTTAAATTGTTAGACCAAAGTGCATTATCGTAGCCATCCGAGGCACTGCTCCAATAATCTGTTGGATATGTATAGATGCTTTCCATTTCCAGACAACCGGTCAGGTACGAGTATGATTTTTAATTTCGACCAAACTCAAACACATTGTTTGTTGGTCCAAATAATGAGACACGTATTTTTTCTTTTGGCTCGGAAAAATTTTTCGGCCGAATTAAACGCGATTTTGTTTTCAGGCAAAAATCGATTATTCGAATTGACAGTGAGAATTTTTTTTTTAAATGCCCATAACTTTGTTAAAATTTAATAGATTAAATAATAAATTTACATCTTTAAGTTTTGTAGTTAATTAATTATTCTCAAATACAACTGCTACCTGATGTACATAATTTTTTGTTAGAAGTTTATAAGTTTTGTTACTTCTTATCTTTTTTAAAATTTACCATTTTTTCAACAGTCCACCCCACTGTATTATTAACATAACTAGCATTGGCATTTGACGCTATGTTATGCTTAACATATAAAATGCCCTATCTTTTCTTATATCTAGTACGTTATACATATACATGCTTTGCAATATTGTGATTATATTTGAAATTTATGTAGATATAAGCAAAATGATTAATAAACTGAAACTGAAACTACAATATTCTTATATTGTTTAACTAAATGGAACATATGTATGTAATATATCAGCAAAAGTACAGCCGTGATCATTTTTTGTGTAGGTATCAAATAGATATTAGAACACACTTTCCACCATACGGTTTCGAAATACAAAATCACATTTTCCCGCTTTTTATAATCGAAACTGTATGGTGGAAAGTGGTTTCTAATATCTATTTGATACACAAAAAATGATCACGGCTGTATTTTTTGCTGATATATTACATACATATGTTAAATTTAGTTAAACAATATAAGAATATTGTAGTATGTACCACAAAAACGTATATTTTTTTAAAAAAATCATAACTCAGAAAAAAAAATCTTCGCTATTAGAGATTTGGGTTGATTGTAGTTCAAAGTGTCTCTTTCCCGGTAAAAAAGTTTGAGAGAAAAAAAAAGTACACTTTTTGAGAAATTAAACTTAAAAAAAAATATGCACTTTTTGTTTATTGTTAAATAAAAAATTTTAAATAATGAGAAATTAAACTTAAAAAAAAATATGCACTTTTTGTTTATTGTTAAATAAAAAATTTTAAATAATGAATGAATGAATAATAAATCAATAATTATATCATTCTATCTTCAAGTGACAAGAATTACTGACATTCGAGTAAAAACATTGTTGAAATCTATTAAATTTTGACAAAGTTATGGGCATTTTAAAAAAACATTCTCACTGTCAATTCGAATAATCGATTTTTGCCTGAAAAACAAAATCGCGTTTAATTCGGCCGAAAAATTTTTCCGAGCCAAAAGAAAAAATACGTGTCTCATTATTTGGACCAACAAACAATGTATTTGAGTTTGGTCGAAATTAAAAATCATGCTCGTACCTGACCGGTTGTCTGGAAATGGAAAGCATCATAGTATATATTTTACCAAAAATTTACTTACAAAATCACAATTATTGGAAATTATCGCTCAAATTTTCCAATGAATTTGAAACGAAAAGTCAAAGCAAAAGCGAAACAAAGAAACAGTTACTACGTTTATACGTAAGCTATTTGCAAATAAAAATAATTTGCAAATACCTATTTCACAGTTTATTCGATGGTGAAAAATTCTTTTTTAATGTTGCCTGATTATAAAAAGGCAATAATATGACCATCGAAAAAGAAAATAAAGTTAAAAATGGCAACGTCTTGATTATTAAAAGGCAATAAGATGACCNTAAGAATGGCGGCGTCTTACGCTTATTTGCAAATAGTACCACTAATCAATACTTATTTGCGTGACTTAGTTATTTGCAAATAAAAAATTATCTCAGCGTCTATACGGCAAAGTTTACCATTTTGCAAATTGTTATTTGCAAATAATATGTGCGTATAAACGTAGTAAGTAATACCTACGCATACTTTTTCACAAAATTGTCAGCTCCATTTTTGGTTCCATTTTGCCCAGAAATAAAACTGGAATGAATAGAGTAGGCATCACTGTAACGCTGGTATGCCGAAATTGCCAAAATTACAACAACCACCCCCTAAGTGGCAACACCTTATTATTGTTTCACCATGGTTCGAGTGAAAACAAAAACAAACAAATGAAATTACGGAGAGAAATTTTCAAAAATGCTAGCAAACGTCAAAATTCTTAAATTTGGCTCTCAGCGATTGTACCTTATAAATATTTTTATCATGTATAAAACTGAAATTGAAAAAATGAAATTGTTCAACATTTATGTTGTTTGAGATTGGGAATCAGAACGTGTGTGTGAGTTTGTGAGCAAATTTTAAAATTAAAGTGCTTAAAAACATCAAAAATACTAAAGGTATCTCTCAGCGGTTCTACCTTATAAATAGTGTTGGGCAGTATCGATACCAAAAGTACTCAGAACTCGCTTCTCAAAAGGATCGTCAGCACCCGATTTTTAAAAGTATCGATACTGAGTACTCCAAAGAACTCAGTACTCACAAAAGAACTCGAAAGTACTCAGTACTCAAAAAAGGAACTCGAAATTACTCAGAACTTAAAATAATTCGAAAGTACTCAGTAGTAACTGACGTATGCGGCGTTAGTTTGGTGACCAGCACTAGATAAACAATACAACGTCAGGAAATTATGCAGTATACAAAGAGCAGCTTGTGCAGGTGCTACAGGGGCAATTAAGTCGTGTCCATCTGATGCGCTTAATGTAATCCTGCATCAACTACCCATAGAACTCCATATCCGCGAAACTGCTGCGTCTGCGGCAGTCAGACTCAAAGAGTCAGGCTGCTGAAGGGCGCTGCAGCACGGCCATAGTGGTATTCTTGGCAAGCTTATCAAATCAGGGAAACAATCAGATTATATACCTCCTACGACAGATTTCAGGAAAAGCTTTCAGGTGAAGTTTCCTTCAATACGGAATTGGAGTAAGGGCAGGATAGTCGAGGAAAATTCCACTGAGGTCTATACTGACGGGTCCAAAATGGACTGCGGTGTGGGTGCGGGGGTGTTCTCTGAAACGCTGAATGTCTCTCTCTCGTTTCGACTACCTGACTTTGCTAGCATCTTCCAAGCGGAAGTACTGGGCATCGAAAGGGCCTGTAAAGCACTAGAGAGGAACTGCGTAGGTGTACGAAAAGCATTAATTTTTTCAGATAGCCAAGCGGCACTTCTAGCACTTGCCTCACCGGTAACAAAATCCAAAACAGTCAGAGATTGCTCGGCGTTAAGCTCGGCGGCCGAGTTAATAGACATCACTCTCATCTGGGTTCCCGGCCATAGGAACATACACGGAAATGAAGGGGCTGACGAGTTGGCTAAGGCCGGAGCATCTTTGGATGAATCCGAAGCAGAAACTATAAATTGTCCACTCGGACTCATCAAAAGGGAACTGCATCTGCAATTCACACGTATGGCTGATACACGTTGGAACAACCTTCAAACCTGCAAAACTGCGAGGTACATATAGCCGCACTATGACAAGCCAAAGACAGAAGAACTTCTCAAGAGGTCGAGGAAAGATATAGTGAAATTAATAGCCTCGAACAGCCATGGTGAACATGCAGCTAGAATGTGCCTTCCGTATAACCCTCGGTGCCGTAGCTGTAATCTTGTGGGAAGTANGAAATTAATAGCCACGAACAGCCATGGTGAACATGCAGCTAGAATGTGCCTTCCGTATAACCCTCGGTGCCGTAGCTGTAATCTTGTGGGAAGTAAGGAAACGGTCCTTCACTATCTTTGCGAGTGCCCAGCATTGGCACAAATAAGGCAGATCACACTCGGGAGTTATTCCATCCAGAATCTTGGGGAAATTCACCATTACTAACCTAAATAGATTCATCGGAAAATCCAAATGGTTTGACGAACCGAACGAATCATGAAAGCTGATATAATCAGGGGTCCCAGAGAAAGCGTATCAAAATGGTGCTTTCAGCACTAATTGGGTCCTGGGAACATACCCAGGCGACGCCTTTACCAACCAACCAACTCAGTAGTCAAAAATACTCTGTTCCAATAATCGCTTTGATACATGTACTCAGGATCGATTCAAAGTACTCAGTATTAAGTGTCGAATAGACTTAAAAAGTACTGAGTTTTATTTATATTTAACGGTATTCAGAAATGATTGTACTCAATTTGCATTTTCAATAATTTTCAAGTACAATACTTGTACCCAGTACAGTTAGCCATTCATTTGACGTAATTCGGGATTCATATATTAATTTAAATAAAATACTGCCAACATGTGTATATTTAAAGAAAATACTCAGTACTCTGAAAAATACCCGATCCTTAAAAGTATCGATACCAGAGAGAACTCGATCCTCAAAAGTACTCGATACTTCCCAACACTATACTTAAGTGTGTACGCCCGAATACGACCGCTGACCAACTTGCCTTTTTAACGTTTTAAACTCAACTGCACTTGAGCAAGAAGTTTGCTGTAATAGCATTGCAGTTTTATTAGGGGTTACCAATCCGTTTACGGATCGATAGGACCATGTTCAGAGCTAGCCTGAAGTAATAGTGTGCAGAGTACACTAACAAAACACCCGAAATATTTCCTTTGCGGAACGCAACAAATGTAAAAGATTTATTATGTAAATTCAATTGACAATTCAAGGATATTTCACTGACTTAGCGAGTATGTGTGTGTGCCAGAAGGGCGTGAGTCAACGTTTTAAATAAAGAAATAGGTCTCTTGAGCGGTTCGAAAACGAATGAATGCTTCTCCTGCTAACCAGGAGTAGACCACCCCGTACCTCCGTATATAACTAGCTAAAAACCATTAGGTTACAATAGATCAAATTTCAAAAGTTACAATGAGTATGTTCAAAGATTACAATGTGTTTAGATTTTACATCTTACATATCAATGATTTTAGAACAATTGCATTAAGAAAAAAAGTAGTTAATTAAAGATTGATGAGATCTGCGCGCATGTCACCGACATTTATTATTTTTTTATGCAAACAAAGCTGATGACTTAAAAAACACAATATTAGTTCTAATTTCAGACTTTGTGCAAAAATTATGAATATTATGCAAAATTTAGTACGGTGAAAATTTGAACTACCTAGGACATACCGTTGATTTATGACGGTGTTACGCAATTTTTTCATACACAACATGACAAGTTTTTTATATGGAAAAAATGCAAAAAAATTTCCAAAAATCAACGGTAAGTTCTAGGTACTTTAAATTTGCTCTTTATTACACCAAAATTTAAAATTTTTAAATATGCATAACTTTCATAATTTTTGCACAAAGTATGAAATTTGGATTTGAATGGTATTTGTTAAGTACTCAGCTATACTTTCATAAAAAAAATAATAAGCATTAAATGAACTAAAGAAAAAAAGCCAAAACATTATATTTTTGCTTAAAATAAAAATCATTGAAATCGGCCCAGTATTTTATGACTTTTCGGATTAGAAAAAACGGTCTTTCAATTTTATATAACACAGTTCGGCATGATAGTTTTCTCTGGCTAGCCATTTCTAATAGATTTTAAATCGCTAAATCTGTAAAAATGGAAACTTATATATTTGAGTTTTAAGAAAATAAGGCAAATAGCAAAATCGGCTAANTCTGTAAAAATGGAATCTTATATATTTGAGTTTTAAGAAAATAAGGCAAATAGCAAAATCGGCTAAACAAGGCTAATGCAGCGTTTTTGCTGCATTTAAAATGCAACATTTAGCACTTTCGAACATATGTTTTCGACGAGCGTTCATGCTATTGCATTTAGCAAATGCACATTTACGCGAGCTCGAAATCGTATGCTTTTGACAAACAGCCGTGTTCCAGTCGCTTATTCAGATCCGTATCTATTACGATAAATTCTCACGCAGAAAATAATGTGCAAAAGCCCTACTGAAAAGGAAAAAATAAATTTTAAACCAAAACTTCAATAAAAAAATTTGAATTGTTGTAACCATGACCGACCATTTGTTTATGTATATATTCATTTGTCGGTGCTGTCAATTAATATTTCCTCACTTAATTATGAAACAAAACAAACAGAATTGATCACAAATTGATCCAGATTTCTATCAGCATCACATCGATATTGAATTTTCTTAACTTTTCTTTATCCAAATACTGTAAAATAATAAATGAAATCTCGATCGGCGATCACTGAAACGCAGCTAGCCACTGTATACTCGAAAATGCAATCTTGTCACTTTTTCTCATTAAACCATGTTCGAATCGTGGAAATTTTGGAAGATCACAGGGTTGCTTTTAGCATTTAGATTCTTAATGCAAAAATGGAGTTGAATTTAGTTGCATTTAGGTGACGAATTTTGTATGGATAAATGTACATTTAGAGTAGCATTTAGAGCTAAATGCGCTAAATGTGCTTTTACGCGTAAGCAAAAACAGCCCATAACTCTTTTTGGGAAACGGCTAACAAATCGGCTGCCGGCTAAACCGAATTTTCTCTGGCTGTTTGCTATCGCAACCGGCCAAATCAAGCCGGAAAACGGCTAAACCGGCAACACTGGTTATAATACCATTTCATGCTCATGAAAGGTATAATTATCAGATTTCAAATCGGTGAAGTAAGTGATAAAATATAAATTTAAACATTTTCTTAATTTCTTCCCAGCGTATCTACAGCAGGGTGGTCCAAAAACAGTAAAGTCGGAATTGTAATGCTCTCACCCCCTAGGATTGTTCTATATCGAAAAAAGTATACCCCTATTTTTTTAATTTGAAATCAAAAAATATTTAGAGGTCGCTCAAAGCGCTTAAAGTTTTCCATGTATTTTTATATGGGGAAAAACAACTTTTCGTAGAAATGGTAAGAAGTCTTAAAAATCAATATTTTTCGATCGGAAAACTCTGGTTCTCTTCAGGAGACTTTCAATAATAATACCCAATTATTTATTTAACCATTTTTTAATACTAACGATTTTTTATTGGCCGCCCATTTGCATTTCTCGGGGTTTTTGGCTGACCTATAAATTTTTGTTACGATGAAAAAATAAATTAAACAATTGGTTATTATTACTGGGAATCTTCTGCAGATAAACGGAGTGTGTATTGATTTTTAAGAATTCTTTACCATTTCTACGAAAAGCTTTTTTTTCCCCATATAAAATACAACGAAAACATTGGGCGCTTTGAGCGACCTTTAAATATTTTTTGATTTCAAAATAAAAAAAGGGGTATATTTTTTTCGGTATAGAACAATCCAAGGGGGTGAGAGCATAAAAATTTCGACTTTACTTTTTCACATGCATTTTTCGAACACAGATACTTCGATTTCATACGGCAATAAAGATTTATATCAAATAACTACGCTTAGCTCTGAAACTTAAACAATGCAAAGAAACTCCCTTCTTCAAAACCAAAAAAAAAACCTTATACACTAAGTTCAAAATGATTAACTGGTTAAAAAGTTAACTATTTAATACAAATAAGTATTAAGTTCAGCATCCTTCGGTATCTGGCATGGCTCTAAGCATTCTTTTCAATGAGTGAACTAAGTTCCGGATAATATCTTGGGGTATATTCTCGCATATACCCTAAAGGGCCCTTTTAATGTTTCCCTTGCTCCTGATTTGAGGCTTGCTTAATTTTGATTCCATGTAAGCCCACTACTGTTCAATACATAGTAACAAAATATGAAAAGCAAGAAAATTCGGAAAGACCAGGAGGAAGTGGCAGACCAAAGGAAATATATACATCACAGGCAGAGAGATGTAATGCTACATATATCTAGGAAGATCTAAAACAATCCGCAGTAGCTATTCCAAAAGTGCTTAAAGATCCTGCTGAGATTGTTGCTATCGACCCACAGACTGTCATAAATTATCTGCATTCGTTGGTATTCGAGCATACACAACGCGTAACAAACCCTGCTTATCACAAAAAAAAAATTTATCCGGGTTATTTTCACGGATGAATCCCAATTTAATCTGCTTAGATCTGATGGGTGTCCATTTGTTTTGCGTAAAGAAGGTGGGGCATTAAATAACAGTAATTTAAACAAAACGATAAAACATGCCGGTGCCAGTGTCATGATATGAGGAACGATGGGCACAAACAGCGTCGGAAATTTAACTTTTGTTGAAAGCACCATGACTAAAGTGGACTACTTGAAACTTTTAAAATAATACATAGTACAGTCAGCTGCCAAATTATATATGTACTACAATTTTTGCCTAGAACAGGATAATGATGCAAAACATTCGTCGCTAATAACAAGAGAAAGCCTCGTGTACAATGTAAAAAAAAGTAGTTTCCACATCCTTCCCGGAACCCTGACCTCAACCCAATCTGTTGAGTATGGGTGCGTTCACAAACGTCAAAATACAAAGCATCAGTCTCTTTTATTTCTAAGCCACACTACACCATTTCCAGTTGGATTTTAGAAAGAGTCAATTGGATTTAGAAAGAGTCAATTGGATTTTAGAATAGTCAACTGGATTTTAGAAAGCGTAAATTGGCTTTTAGAATACTCAACTGTACTTTAGAAAGCGTAAATTGGATTTTAGAATAGTCAACTGGATTTTAGAAAGCGTAAATTGGATTTTAGAATAGTTAGCTGGATTTAAGAAAACGTAAATTGGATTTTAGAAAACGTAAATTGGATTTTAGAAAATGTAAAGTGAATTTTAGAATTTTCTACAAAAATTTTGAAGTAGCCAGTTTTTTCTTATGTGCGGTATTTGTCTATGCAAATTTTTCTAAAATATTCACTTTTAAGCGAACAGTACTACTTTCTATGCGGATGCAATTGCCAAACGAGATATGAGAGCTGGTGAATAAAATTTTTTTAAATGGCATTTTATTTCTTCCAAGTATGTAAAACATGGAATTTTGTTACATATACTATTGTCTTGCTCTTCCAATTTACATTACTCATTTACTATTACATTACATTTCACTCCTGTGCACCTATATTCTTTTTATATACATTATTCTACTACATAATTTTTATATTCCGCTCACGTCTTCATTATCCGCTTTCTTTTATACTTCAAACAGATCGTATATTCCTAAATGTAACCTGTTGTTTAACTTTAATATATATTATATTGTTAAAACTTAATAAAAAGTAGTTATAACTGATACTTCAGCAATATTTGAAACTACATAATCATATGCATAGCATAGTGTATGAATAATTAAAAAATCCAATTGACTATTCTCAAATCCAGTTGACTCTTTCTAAAATCCAGTTGACTATTCTAAAATCCAATTGATCGTTTCTAAAATCCAGTTGACTATTCTAAAATCCATATGGCCCTTTCTAAAATCCAGTTGACTATTCTAAAATCCAATTTACGCTTTCTAAAATACAATTGACTATTCTAAAATCCAATTGACGCCTTCCAAAATTCAACTGGAAATGGTGTAGAAGGAAAAGCCTAACTTGCGCAACCTAGTAGAAAACCAGCATCTAACCGTGGTTGCGCACATTTGGCATTAAAATCTACTGAGGTCTAGAAATAAAAGAGACTGATGCTTTGTATTTTGACGTTTTGGAATTCACCCTATCTGTGAGTTTACATGGAATCACAATTACGGGAGCGTCAAATCAGGAGCAAAAGAGACCTTAAAAGTAGCCTTTAGGATATATGGGAGAAAATACCCCAAACTATTAATATATAATAGAAGGCTTAGAGCCATGCCAGATACCGAAGGTTGCTAAACTTAATACTAATTTGTATTAAATAGTTTACTTTTTAACCAGTTGATCACTTTGAATTTAGTGTAAAAGTTTTTTTTTTGTTTCGAAGAAGGGAGTTTCGTTGCATTGTATAAGTCTGTGTTTTAATTATTATTTCTTTAACCTAAATAGCTTAACTAACGGCAGAGATATTCAACTTTGAAGATGAGTACCTTCAATGTACAACTTTTTTTTTGGTTCACTGTATATATAATTGATCAGTCATACGACTTAGTTACGGCGATTTGTAGCACCCACAGAATTGAGCTAGGATATCACTGACCATTATAAAGGACCCTGAATGACGGCAAAGCTCAAATCAAAGCTTTACAAATTTGTTAATATGATTTTTAACCGACTTGCAAAAAAGGAGGAGGTTATTAGTTCGTCGGAATATATTTTTTTTTTTATGTATGTTACCGCATAACTTTGGACCACGTCAAACGATTTCGATAATTCGCTTTGCATCGGAAAGGTAGTGTCTCAGAGGTGGTCCCATACTAATCTGGTTTAGATCCGATCATTGGATCATGAAACATATATAGATATATATATAGTGTTTTTATGTCGTTTTTTTTGCCAAAAATTACTTGTTGAAATGAACGATCCAAAAATACCGGAATACATATTTTAAAATTTTTAGAATCACTGCAGTGGCTGAGTTTTTGTTCTGAAAGGGTTAAAAAGGCTTTAGTTAAAAGTGTGATACATTTCACCATGAAACGGCGCCAATTTTAAGTGATTATTGCGTTTCAGATTTCGACCAATAAAGCCCTTGTACAGATATTGTGAAAGGTTGGACTATACCTTAAAGATGATTGTTTTCTCACGAGACACTGTACGAAGCTTTGAGTAGAGTAGGGTCCTTTAAGAACTTAAAAATTATCCTGGGTTATCAGGTCTCTAGCAATACAAGATTAATTGTTGTCACGAAATTCTTTAAATAATTCTTGAGCTAAATACTGAAGTTTATTCATAATTATCACGTTTTATTATATACTTAAATTTAAATTCTTAATATTATTAATTATTTCTTAACTGCATTCACAGAAATTTCGAGGGTTACTACTAGTTCTAATAAATGGTCAGTTTAACGTCTTATAAAATGTACCTTTAGGTTTATGCACCTTGAGCACACATCGAAAATTTGTGTTAGAGAATCAATGTGAAATAATTGCAGACGCCTGCTTTTTAAATAATTTTTGTAAAACAAATCGGCAAGTACACATCGCCCCCCGCATGCCAGAAAAATGAATGTGTAATGGTGAACATTTTGGGAGGTCAAGTTTGAAAGTATTTTTTTTACGAGACTTAACTCTGCATTCATGTAATTGACATTGTGAAATATGTGGTTTCCGTGTACGCATGACATTCTGGGTTTTGGTATAACATAGAACATCCAAAGGTTAATCAAGTCAACCCAATAACTCAAAATTGGTAAATCTGAACATTCGCATCGCGGATGTCTAAAATTCCACATTCGCAACCTCCCTACTATGTACATATATACATATGTGCATTTGGGCATTTGGCCGTACATCTGTAAGCATAAGTAAATAAGAATGTGATTTTTTGGACATACATAATAGATTATTAGTTCAGTATAAATGTAAATGAAATTTTTTTGAATAAATTAATTACTGATCGAACCTCAATCATAGCGATTTAATTTGTCATTTTCTACACCCATATGTACTATATTAGATACTTTTCCAAAAATCAGCTACCCAACGAATATTTAGGTTAGAGAACGATTAGAAAGCGAGTCGAATTCTAATGTGTTTCTCTAAGGTAGAAGATTAGAAGACGATTACAGAAACTGCCGAGAACTATAGCATTCTCTACAAAAAGGGAACTTGGGTCTAGATATTGAGAAAGAGGTTAGATATCTAGTCGTATTCTAACGTTGAATTTTAGTTAGTTGCTGGTGTCTAGTGCTTTTCTAATCATTCTCTAATCGAATTCTAGCACAGTTCTCTAACCTGATTTTCGATTCGAGAACTACATTAGATGCTAATGTAGAATCTAACCATTGCTCTAACGTTAGAGACTGTGTTTGCTGAGTAATGTCTAATATAAGTATAAATTAAACGATCAGCATTGGTAGCTTACCTGATCAATTTCATCGAACAAATAAAAGGGCGCTGGATCACATTTTTGAATTGCGAAAATCAATGCCAGCGCAACCAAAGATTTTTGGCCTCCAGATAACTGATTCATTTCTCGCATTTCTGCATCAACTCCTGTAAAGGATACGCGAATACCAATTCCAGTAAACGCGTCAGAATTGGCCACCTCTTTGTCATCTTTCTCATCTTCACTGTCCTTTGTTTTAAGTATTAAATAGCCGGCACCTTGTGGTACAAGTTTTTTAAATACTTTGGTGAAATTCTGTGCAACTTGCTTAAAAGTAAATTGTATGGCCTCAACCTTTTGCATTTCAAGAGTCTTCATTAGTTCCCGAATCTTTTGATCTCCCACATCTAATTCATCTTTTCGTTTATACAACTTTTCTTTTTGTTCAGAAAAACTGAGAAACTGATCCAAAGCTTTCTTGTTTACGTGATTATACTTTTTAAGATGTTGATTCGCTTTTTCAAGCTCCTTAAAAAGTGATTTTAATGACATTTTACTATAAACTCCATCAACCTGTGGTAGAGCACCTAAGCTAGCAATTTTTTCAGCACATTCGTCCAGTTTTTGATTAAGTAAAATTTCTTTTGATGCCCATTTCTCCACTTTTTTAGAGTCTTCATTAATTTTTTCTTCTGCTTCTTTTTCTTTTCGCATCCAGTTCTCTAATTCATGCTGTAATGTCTTTTGCAGATGAACTGCTTGTTGAACCCTAGAAAATAATAAATTTTAATTAAATAACCGAACTGGCGCAAGTACATATGTATATACTACCCTGCCCACATTTAGATTACACACCCTTGAAAATTGTTGCTGTATTTCATGATTCAATTAGATTATAAGTAGCTTTTTTCTAAAATTTGGCACTCCCACCCACAGCGATGTTTTTTGGAAGCAGGAGGAAAAGAGGAAGAATTCAATTACCTTTCAAAAAGTAGCGAAGTTCCACAACAAGGTGTTCATAAATTATAGTGCATGGTAGAATTTGCTTTAATTATTTAATTGAAACCAGCTTATTTTCATCGAATATATCCTTTGATTGTTATTAAAAATAAATATTTGTATGTATATATAAGGGGTGTTAATTTTTTCGCTTTTTACGATCCCGGGATTTTCGGGATGTCGTTATCACAATCCTGGGATTTAGATGCTTTTCAACAGCTTAAATCGAAAAAATTGCTTCTATATTGCTTGAGAAGCNATCGTTATCACAATCCTGGGATTTAGATGTTCATTACTTTTCAACAGCTTAAATCGAAAAAATTGCTTCTATATTGCTTGAGAAGCTCTCCTAGCATAAAATAAATGATAAATAAATGGGTTTGAAAACTACTATTTTATTTAAAGTGACGTTTTTATTTTTTCTCTCTGACGTCAGGATTTATTTTAAAGGATTTGTATTTGCAACGATATGATTAATTCCAATAATTATTTTAAAAATTCAATGCAATGTAGAATAAAAATATGGGTACCAAATGCAAGATGGAATTTCTTTAAAATTTAAAAAAAGTATTTTTTTTTTGGATTCACAAGGACGAATATGTAATTTTTTAAGCTGATAAAGTTAGAAGGACGAAATTCGAGGAAGTTATCGAGTTTATATAATTCCTTAACATATTATTTTTTTAAAAGCAAATATTGCGTCCTTACGCACAAAAAAATTGAATGTGTCTAAATTCTACAGAATTTCCTCTTTAATTTGATACCCATACTTACGGTGACCATCCGTCCTGTATTATACGGGACAGTCCTCTTTTTTCGTCCATTGTCCTGTTAATTTATTTATTAAACACGGGACGCCAAATGTTCTGTATTTTTTTCGATGTCCCTTATTTGTCCCGTCTTCGGTATTTTGATGCCTTAAAATCTCATACAAATGGCATGCCAATGAACCAGTTTTTATTCTTAAATCTGGACGCTTGTGATTCAAATCTATAGATCCTATAGGAGCACATATGTATGTGTGGAGATGGTTTCTGAAGTTATAATTTTGCGTAGAAAAACTGGACATTTGTGAGTTTGAATAGAAATTGGACGATAATGATTATTGTTAAAATTTTTAAACGAAATTTCACTAGTAGCATTTTTTTTTCCTTTTGATTTAATATTTTTTCCAGAAATTCGTCTTTAAATTGTAATTTTTGTTTACAGTTTACTCTAAAATTTCAAACTTTGTTTACGTATATGGATTCTAAAACCAACAACAAAATACACACAGCTTGCTGTTGTGCTACCATCTGTCCACTGTGCTGTAGTGTGTGACAATCTCCAGAGAGAGAGAGAAGAACTCATTACGCGAAACTAGGTGAAAAAATTATTGTTAAATTTATGAAGGATCGTATCTTCAATATGAGAAACTCTAAATAAGAGGGCTTCCATGAGAATTTTGCAAAAGTAGAGAAGTTCGAAGGGAAGTTGATCCCTTCAAAGGTACACTTTGCAGTTCAGCTCCGTCCGGATGCTATGCACTGCGTTGTGCTTGGTCGAAAGCTGAGTCTGAAGATAATCCGTTGAAAACAATTTCTACTTCAAAAGTAGTCGAATATTTTCATCATGTTTCCCTGTCAAGGAATGTTTGTAACAAATTTTGCGGGGCAAAAATCCCGACTACAGAGTAAAAAGTTATGGAAAAGTATTATACAATTGCGTGATCCCTGCAGTGAAAAGGTAAACCAGTATGCACAAATTCCAGTTCATGAACTATTATTTAAGGATAAAAGTCATACCAGTTCGTTATGAACCATAATTATACCAGTTCCGCGCAGAAAAAAGTAAACTAGTTGGTAGAAATTCTAGTTCGAAAACTGGTATTAAATGGGAGTCATACCAGTTCGTCATAGACTATAATTATACCAGTTCTCCGCAGTGAAATGCCAAACCAGCCAGTATAAATACTAGTTCATTAACCAGTATGTGCTAAAGCGACGGCCTACCATTTCAGCGATTTCGAACAACTTATGCGATCAGCGACATCTGTCTTTGAATAGGCATAACCATAACTAAAACGTGGTTAATTGCATTTATCACAAATGTCGGCTGTGGCGTCGAGTGAAGACTACCGATTCTGGTGCTGAGATCTCAGGTTCGAGTGCGCATGGAGGTTGTTAAAGTAAAGTAAGTAAATTAATTTAAGTAATTATTTCAATTTAAATATAAAATAAAAATTGTACATAAATTTAATTTGATTTGGAAAAAACCTAAAAACTCAAATACCATAAAAAAATGAAAATAAATAATTTTTTGTTCTTTTTAAAACAATAAATTTAAAAATTGCACAAGAGATATAAATAAACAAGAAAAAAAGATTCGCTCACTGAGATTCGAACTCGGATCTCTTGATTTGGCGTGCCACAGCTTTACTCTGTCGACCATTGCCACTGTTGCAGCGCCGGGAGCAAAATTACATACTTATGCATTTTACGGGGGATGAATAGGCAGTCTATCCCGTCAACTGGTATGATGCTATTAGTATTTCTACTGGTAGCGTGCTGATGCAGGAGCGGAGAATTGACATCTCCTATGACACCGCCATGTTAAAAATACCAGTCGCTAACATTGAAAAAGGATACAACGTGAACTAGTTGGGCTGAAACGCAAACTGGTAGCATTCTGGTTCACAACTGGTAGCTTTCCCTGCAGGGATGTTACAACTGAATATTTACATAGTATGTATGTATGTGTATATGTTCTGCTCTCACAAAAGTTTGAAAAATGTATGCCAAATCAAGACACTGTCTCGGGGCTAATAAATCTAGGATCATTGGAAAAGGTTTTGTGGAGAAAATTTGGGAACATTATTTTATGTCTCATAATCGGTTGCCATAAATATGGTCACCGTACCCATACTTCTTCTCTAAGCACATTTCACTGAATTTTTTAAATAATTTTTGAATTACTGACGTCAGAGTGAAAAACTAATAACGCAACTTTACTACATTTGGACCATGGTTTCGTGAATATATTGATTTTTGTGTCTTAAACTTACTATCGCACGGTGTTATATTTATGTATAATGAGCTGTACATTTATAAAAAAATATTAATTAATAAAAAAAAAGAAATATAGCCAATACTGGCCAAGAAAAGGAATTTTTACTATTGCTATCAGAGCAAATTACAAATCCCGAAAATCCCGGGATTATTTGCCAAGAATCCCAGGCTTTGCGGGACCTAAAAAAGGCCGGGATCCCGGGATTAACATTCCTAGTACATATATATCAAAGTTGCGTACGTCAGACCGGATAAAACTTGAGAATGGATGGTCCACTTTGAGCTGTTTTTCTGTTGTATTTGTTTGCCTTGTAAATTCTTTGCTGTTTATTTGTTTGCGGAAAAGTTATATAATTTTGATAAAAAATACGCAATAAAAAACATTTGGAGCTTACTTTTCTTTCGCGGTAATGGCTCGATTGCTTCTAATACGGTAAGGAGAATTCTTTGATGTTGCACTTTTAGGGCCAGTTTTTCAGTGAAAGTTTAAACTTAGATCACGTAAACTGTGTTTGTCTTGACATGNAAAAACTTGAGAATGGATGGTCCACTTTGAGCTGTTTTTCTGTTGTATTTGTTTGCCTTGTAAATTCTTTGCTGTTTATTTGTTTGCGGAAAAATTATATAATTTTGATAAAAAATACGCAATAAAAAACATTTGGAGCTTACTTTTCTTTCGCGGTAATGGCTCGATTGCTTCTAATACGGTAAGGAGAATTCTTTGATGTTGCACTTTTAGGGCCAGTTTTTCAGTGAAAGTTTAAACTTAGATCACGTAAACTGTGTTTGTCTTGACATGCTCGAGTTTAAACCACAGCCGTGCACTGGAAACCTGCCCTTAGTGTTCGGGAGACATTATGCCGCCGATCAGAATATCAAAAATTGGCTAACACAGTCCCGATTCGTGCTGCTCGAACTCAGGAAGAATGAAAAGGGCACGCAGCTACTGAACGATTGTGACAGGAACGCGATTTACACCGTCAAATGAGAAGTTCCGTAAGTGTACAATTAGAACATCGCTCAAGCGACTAAACCGAGTCCATGGATACGATTTGCCAATATTATATTGCGTCAAATTCTGATTAGGAGACACCAGGATTGTACCTTCGTTGACTCATTTACCAGAATCAATAGGTCTCCACGAATGTCGACAAATACATTTCGGCATTTAAGGGAATTTCGTCGCTTTAGCAGGGTGCGGAGAAGGATCAAAATACGATCTTTCTCACAACCAATCGCGGCCAAAAATTTAGTGCTGCGAACAAAAGCATTTACGATATCTTATCAATATCAATGTTCGTAAAGATAACGAAAGAGAAGATTTTGCTGCAAGCGTCGTTCGTTCGATCTTTCGCGATCGTTCGTTGGTTTCGAGCGTTTTTTGTGAAACTCAATCAGTTACTCGTATTGTGAAGATTGACACCCCTATTCTGCAACTCTTTCGTATTCGGATTTTGCTACGAATCGTAGAAATAGTATGCTGCAATCCGAATCGTATTTTCGAACTTTCGAAATTCGTGACAATGGCATGCCTATAAACGAACGAGTAAGCTTGTACGAAAACAATTCTGTGTTGGAGGCGAGATAAAAGATGTAAATCGATGTGTGTTTGCAGGAAATATTAGTGGTGTTCATTTAAACAGATAAATTTGCCTTTCGCATATACGTAAATTTTTATCCACTGCTTTATATAAACGAACAAAAAAGAATCTTTGTTGCCCCTTATCGCATACCCCGAATCCAAAAACTTTAACATACACTTGTAATCAAGGGATTAAACTTTTATTTAAAATAAATGTTTCAAATTTCTGACCACTAGCTTATTAATAAATTCGGTTTGCACTATGTACTTTTATGCAAATTTCGATGTGGGTTCTGCGCAAAAATATGAATGGCAAAATGGATGGCGTAGCCGGAGTGACATTCACAAGAAATGTTGTATACCTTTGTAATGCGGAACCCCCCTTCTCCGGCAACACAGAAAGGAGAATTCTACTTAGTTAGAGTTATAATCCCTAAGCGCGACCGAAGGCAGAAGCAAGCGCAACAGGTGGTGGACCTAACAAAGTGCATGTTTTCAATGGCTTGGAAGAAGCTGTTATTGCATTAACTGGATTGAGAACCAGATCTTCAGTCATAGGAGGAGTTCTGGCTTGTACCTCAGTAATTCAACCAGAAGCTGACATAGATGTGCCCATGGTTACTATGCCCGACAGCTTCGCATATCTTTGTGAAATCATTCCCATAGCGCGCTCTTACTCCGCTGCTATAATTGCAAATGCAATAGAATCCATAGTTTCCCTCAAATATGTAAAATCAAACAATATTACTATAAATAAGCACCTCATGAGTGTTTTTTTAATTCCCTTCCACTTTATTTTCCTTCATTCAGCTGTCTTCGAAAACCAATGGCAATGCTGCACATATTTCCGCAAGGGTTGCAGCATGTGGACTTTTCGTTCTTCGTAGCGTAGCTACGAATTACGAATTACGAAAATTCGGGTTCTAGAATAAGGGGTGAGTTTTTGAACGATCGCGAGCGTTCGTCTGGAGGATAAATTATTTATGTATGTATGGAAGTTGGTATGCTTTTGAAATATTAACCACTTTGTGTGAAAAATGTACATTAGACCGTTCGTTATTTAATCTTTCTTTTATATATACAGTTTTCCGGGTGGAAAAAGATGTCTTTTGGTCTAAAAATAAGCTGTGCAATATTTTATTCGAATATGATAACTCTAAGTCGCGTCGCATTTGAAAATTTAGAAAACCATATTCATTCAGGGAAAAAAGTTTTTAACAAAATTGTTAAAAATCGTGAATTTTATAGTCTTTTGCTATGTGAAATAACTCACAGAATCTGAATATGAGGTCAAAAATAAAACAAAAGTAGAATAGGTTTTAAGAATTTGCAAAGTTATCGTTTTTTAAAATTGAGAAACGGCATTTAAAATTTTTTTCAAAAATATCCGGTTCTGATTCTCACATCGCAAAAAGCTCTCCACCAGATTAAAGGTCTTCGAAACCCCTATGAAATTGCTATACAATATTTTGCAATCAAATTAAAGTTTAAGAGTTATCTGCAAATTTATGGGTGAAATCGGACACAATTTCAAGTTGCATCGTTATTCTACTGTGAATTACACCTAAAAGCTGTAAACTTTTTGTTCTTATTTTTATGCTATATTAAAGCTTATTCCATTTGAAAGTATATAGATCGAAATCTTTTGCAAATCGATTTGAAAATATAAAAGTTATAGCAAATTTAGTAAATGATATTGGATTCAAGCAACGTATCGATACTGTATTTGATTTGATTTTTAGATAAAGTTTAGAAGTTTCCGCGGGATAAATTTATACTTGTAAATATTTTCCACCAAAATAAAAAATGTTTTACTATAGTTACATAAACCTCAAGCTTTTTCCATGGTTGGCGTTTTTGTATCCTCTCATATGAGAGAAATCCTCAGAATTTAAAATTATTTGTAAGTTGCTGTATAATTATTTTAATAGATAAATATTAAGCTAATTTGACGACAGGTTTTGTTTGACTATTTTTAGTGTATTTGAAAAACAAGAAGAAGACAAATTTTGTGTGATACCATTTCATAAAAAGTGGGCCCACTACTCTAATTCTTTTTCACGAAGCCAAATTCAATAAAATGTGGTCAGCCATAACAACAACTGCTTTACCGTTTTTTGATAATGATCTCCCAGTGGAGGTAAAACGAGAAATGGTGAAGGCACTGCAATTAATCGTAAAGCAAGTCAAACGTAAAATTCCGTGAAGATAAAGTAATTTCAAATCCCGTTCTCTTGATTGGCAAAACTATTAGAGATTTCTTGTCCTACAAAACTAAAAATTTCTTCGCTGCCTTTGGTTTGCCTTCAGACTTCTTACGGATTGAACCATTTGAATGGGGAAAAAATTAAGATTATATAGACGCTACCGAATTTTGTCGAGATTTATTCGTTGTAAATGACACAGCTGAGCATGGTGTTCAATTTATGAAAGATTACAATCGAATCCTGACAAAAAATGAGCAAAAACAATTGGTGCTTCAATTTGTAGAAGCATGTCGAAAAAAATATACACCACACAATAAATCTGAACTTTTGTGTTGAAACATTATTCTTATCAAATTTGGCCNCACGTCGAAAAAAATATACACCATCCAATAAATCTGAACTTTTGTGTTGAAACATTATTCTTATCAAATTTGGCCACATTTTATTGAAATTGGCTTCGTGAAAAAGAATTAGAGTAGCTACTGGGTACAAATCTTCCTTCCCACTTTTTATGAAATGATATCCCATAAAATTTGTCTTCTTCTTGTTTTTCAGATGCACTAAAAATAGTCAAACAAAACCCCTGGTCAAATTAGCTTAGTTTTTATCTATTAAAATAATTATACAGTAAATTACAAGTAATTTTAAATTCTGAGAATTTCTCTCATATGAAATGATAAAAGAGGACAAAAACGTCCACCAAGGAAAAAGCTTGAAGTTTTATGTAACTTTAGTAAAACAGTTTTTATTTTGGTGGAAAATGTTATTTTGCTATCTCAATTTATCTTATTTTATCAACTTTTTTGCCAGCCAAGGCATGATAATTCGTAACAATTGTTGCAAAATATTACAAACTATTTTTTAATGAAATAAAACTATTGTCAGCTGTTTTTCCAATTGCAATCATGCAATGGAAATGATATTTTAATTGATTTTACGATCACATGTGCTGTACAGTATCAATACGTTGCTTGAATCCATATCATTTACTAAATTGGCTATAACTTCTCTATTTTCAAATCGATTTGCAAAAGATTTGGATCTATATACTTTCAAATGGAATAAGCTTTAATATAGCATAAAAATAAGAACAAAAACAGCTTTTAGGTGTAATTCACAGAAGAATAACGATGCGACTTAAAATTGTGTCCGATTTCACCCATAAATTTGTAGATAACTCTTAAACTGATAACTTGATTGCAAAGCATTGTAGAGCAAGTTCACAAGGATTTCGAAGACCTTTAATCTGGTGGAGAGCTTTTCGAGATGTGAGAACCCAAACCGGATATTTTTGGAAAAATTAAATTCAAATAAAAAAAACGATAACTTCGCAAATTCTTAAAACCTATTCTACTTTTTTTATTTCTGACCTCATATTCAGATTCTGTGAGTTATTTTTCATAGCAAAAGACTAAAATTCACGATTTTCAACAATTTTGATAAAAAAAATTTCCCTGAATGCATATGGTTTTCTAAATATTCAAATGCAACATGCTAGTACTTAGGGTTATCATATTCGAATACAATTTTGCATAGCTTATTTTGGACAAAAAGACATCATTTTCCGCCAGGCAAAACTAGTTTTTTGTAACGAACGGTCTAATGTATATATGTATGTATTTAACATGTCTAATATTGTGCTGTTAAAAAAAAATCATTATATTCTACTGTCTTGCTAGTATACTAGACTGAAGTTCATTTATTGAAGGAAACTTAGGTATACAAATTTGTACAATACTAACCACTTTGTGTGAAAAAAGGCCTTCATTCTATTTGCTAGTAATTCAATACCTGGTACTGTTTTGGCGAGTGTACATGCGAAACAGGCAGACATTAAGATTTTCGTTTACCGTAGAGTTTTTTACTGAGTTATTACACGTACGTATACACTTGTGTATCTAAGGTCTAAGGTAAGGCATTTAGGAGCTGGAACTCTAAAGCCCAGACTCTTAATACATTTCTGCACTCTGCCTGTTTATGGAAACGTATATGTATCTCCCGCTTATGTACATTGGAAGATTGATATATATCAGTGATTCCCAAAATGGTCCCCCAGGGGTCCACGGGAGACTCGACGGGGGTCTACGTTGGCGTGAAAAAATATGCGGGTCCATGAGTTGTAAGTGGGGGTCCACGAAAATTCATTTGGTTTCGATAATAAAGAACCAAAATGGTTGCTTATTTATGGCCTATTTATTTAACTTTAATTTTTTTGAGTGGTGTATAGTGCTCTTGACGCACTGGTGAACTTACCGTCACTTTGTGTCATCATACGTGGAGAAGCCTTAAAGGCCATCTGCAGAATAAAAAGAAACGGATGTTGGTATAACACTGAGTGAGGCGATGCGGATATTGCCGGCGGGAGATATTTCAGCACTTGTGTCTTTTCAATGCTACAGGATAGTACGCCACCATTACCTTTGTTGAAGAGATTCTAGAGAGAGAGTTCCCTGAGGGGGAATTCTGGTTTAATTGCAGCACTGAGCCCACGTACCTTGTCGAATCTTCACTGATGACTCCAAAACTGACTCAGGGTCAGGATCTGGAGCATTTTTCGAAGTTAATGGGGATAAGTTTCACTTTTTCTTTTAAAGGGTGAACACACCAAAACTGCGACAGTTTGGGAAGCTTATAACTTACCCAAAAAGATTTCAATATTTTGAAATTCAAATACCATAAGTTGACCATGACCTTAGTTGGACGTAGAAGAAATTTCATTTTAATTTGATTCCGAGTTAGAAACGAGACAAACCATTTTGCACGAGTTTATAAATGTACGGCCTTAAGTACACGTAAAGTTGCTAAAAATTAAAGATTGCACTATTCGACAGTTTGCAGGGTTTAAATCGGTAGAAATAAGGCCTGGCAGTTACGAGAAAACCAGGGAGCGGGGGTTAGCATGGTCAAAGTGATAACATTGCCGTGGTATAATGCAAATAACATCAATTTTGTACCTCACGACGCCAATCCACCCAATAGCCCAGAGCTATTGGGGAATACTGGTAAATTGTCAAAGGAATCTTGAAGAAAACATGTGAAACAGTGCGCATCGCGTAAAGTCGATGATGTAGTCGTGCAGAACATTATGTCGCGTGTGCGATGAAAATACCGATCACTTGCATATGGAGCAAATAATAACTAATATTTTAACATTTTAATAACATATAAACTTCCAAGTTATATAATACAAAAAAAAAAATTTCAAAGCCTTCTAGTTTGTTTCTGATACTAATCTCTAAGTGTCGCAGTTTTGGTGTGTTCACCCTTTAGGGAAGATGCTTCTGTCTTCCAAGCTGAGGTATTTGCAATCCCCAAAGCTATAGACTACGTGGTGGAAAATAGGTAGGATTAAAGGAGTTTACGCACCTAATGCAATGGCCAGCCCTTTTTCTAAGTACTTCCAAACTAGTTCGGCAATGCATGTCCGACTAAATTATGTTGCTAAACATAACGAGGTTGCTTTACTCTGGGTCACTCGGGAGTGCCTGGAAATGAGACATTTGACCCTTTGGCTTAGACCAGGCATTCCTCGATCCGCAACCAGTTATAGCACTCCCCACTTCGACCATCGAAGCAACCATCAGAAACTGGGTGGCTACTTCGCTCAGCAATGACTGGGAGCCATCGAGTGGATGCAGATGGGCAAAACTCATGTTGCCTTCAATCTCAGAAGGTCTGTCTAGTTTTTTCCTCTCACTGAGAAGATGGGACTGCTGACTGGTCCCTTCACGTGGCACAAACACCTGACTGTGATAGGCGTAAATTACAACTCCATTTGCCCATCCTGCTTTGAATAGGATGAGACGGTGGAACACTTCTAGAGCTTCTTGCTTGCTTGTTTGTTTACCATAGATTTATCTAGATGCGGTCTCTTTTTTGTTTCTGAATTTGAAGCATGGCATAAAAAGTTTTGCAGTTTTGTTGTTTAAAGTTTTATGTTTTAAATATGCGAGTGACGAATATTTTTCGCATCACTTTAAAACTCGGAGCGATAAAATTAAATATGCCATCAACACAAATGAACTATTTGACAACTGCATCACATGCAAATTCATGAGTGAGCCGACCACTATTATTATTATTTAGTGCTCTTAAAAAATATAACTCCTCAGAGCGAGATAGCAGTTCTTTCATGGCTTTACGAGCTCTATTTTTTAAAACTTGCAAGTGTGTGTCACATTATTTTTAATAAATAGAACACAAGAAAATATTTTATTCTTATTTTTGCCACTCCGAAGTTAGTCTCTGAGTCTCTGAATCTTCACATTTTTTTATGAGCTTTGGGAATATGNTCACATTATTTTTAATAAATAGAACACAAGAAAATATTTTATTCTTATTTTTGCCACTCCGAAGTTAGTCTCTGAGTCTCTGAATCTTCACATTTTTTTATGAGCTTTGGGAATATGTTAGAAATGATCATCACGGAAACCAGTAAAGTTTTGAAAGGGGTCTACGAGAAAAATAAGTTTGGGAACCTCTGATATATATGCTTCCGCCGGTAAACTCTCACGCGTTTAGCCCAAGAAACCCACACATTAGATAGTTTATAAATATATATGTACGCATATAAAAATATTTTTTAAATTTAATTGTAAATTAAATTGATTTTCATAGGGTCGAATTATTTGACGAGCTTTATTCGTCATCGAAAAGTCAAAACGGAATGTTTTTCACTGTAACTATTCCAACACAACACTTTAAAAAATCTTTTTGAAGTGAAACTTCTTAGGCGGCGGTATAGCAAAAATGGAGAGTGAAATTTTTAAAACTGAAAACGTTACATGAGTGAGAAGGAAGATATAGGTAGTATAGGGAAGGGGAAAAAGGCAGTAAAGCGACGCATGATGGGTACGAGTACCTACATATGTATATATGTATG
>NW_016157244.1:244395-253740 GCF_001687245.7 Rhagoletis zephyria
CAGTATCGATACTTACTCAATATCGATAGTATCGTTCGAACCCTAACAATGACAAGTCAGAACCCCCATCCCTAGCCCCTGAGAGCTAAAATTTTTAAAGTGCCCTATGAAAACATTTGCTGCAGCAGAGAAACGTCTTCTTTTCCCTTTTTATGACACAAAAGGACCCGGTTTCCTTTAGCGTAATATCAGCTTGTGCTGCGACAATTCTGTCTGCAATATCCGCAGGCACCGTGCTCAACATATGTATGTTAAGCGCCAGTGTAGGTTTGGTTCCTAATGCTCCGCCTATTCCTGTTTTACAAGTGTAGCCCTCTCTAGTGAGTTCCACCAGGCAAAGGCTCCTTGAAACAATATAGGCTTAAATCTGGTTTCCTAAAGCTAATGAATTAATATGGGCGATAGACCCCACCTTTTACCGATAGCTCCCGTACAGCGGTACCAGGCAACCGACACCTTTACTACCNAAAGTATTAAAGTACTCATTTTTATACCCTCAGTATCGATACTTACTCAATATCGATAGTATCGTTCGAACCCTAACAATGACAAGTCAGAACCCCCATCCCTAGCCCCTGAGAGCTAAAATTTTTAAAGTGCCCTATGAAAACATTTGCTGCAGCAGAGAAACGTCTTCTTTTCCCTTTTTATGACACAAAAGGACCCGGTTTCCTTTAGCGTAATATCAGCTTGTGCTGCGACAATTCTGTCTGCAATATCCGCAGGCACCGTGCTCAACATATGTATGTTAAGCGCCAGTGTAGGTTTGGTTCCTAATGCTCCGCCTATTCCTGTTTTACAAGTGTAGCCCTCTCTAGTGAGTTCCACCAGGCAAAGGCTCCTTGAAACAATATAGGCTTAAATCTGGTTTCCTAAAGCTAATGAATTAATATGGGCGATAGACCCCACCTTTTACCGATAGCTCCCGTACGGCGGTACCAGGCAACCGACACCTTTACTACCCTTTCCTCAATGTTAGGCTTCCACGACAGCCGCCGTTGATCGCCCACCTATGTAGGTAACCTTGAGCCAGATCAAAAAGGGGTGTATAGAAATCGTACTTTAATCAAAAGTTTCACATCATCTACATAGGCGATCACCTGACAGCCCACTTCATGTCATGTCATGAGGAATCGCGTTTCTTATGTACAGATCTATCAGTCTCTCTAGCGTTTTTAGCAAAAACGAAGAGACTGATAGGGCTAAAATCCCTGGAGGAAAAATGAGAATCTTTTCCGGCCTTCGGGATGAACGCAACACTTACCACCCTTCAAGCCCTGGGGACGTACCCTGTCCTCACGCTGTTCGCATAAATAGGATCCAACCAATTGCACGATACCTTCAGAGACGTTTGCAGCTGTGCAGGCCATGTAACGGTCGTCCAGAAGATCGGAGAAGTACAGGACCTGGGGGAGATTCTGTAACTAGTTAGCGACAATTTTCGAATCGCTATCGCACTTTTTGACGCAAAAACATTTATATCATGCGTCAAAAAGTGCGATAGCGATCCGAAAATTGTCGTAACTGGTTACAGAATCTCCCTCCTGAAGTACAAAATATCGCAAAGAAGTACATTTGACTGTACTTCGAAGTACGAAGTACAAGAGCGAAAAAAGAAGTACTGTACTTCCGAAAGAAGTACGGTTGGTCACATTACGTATACACGAACCTGGCATGGCAAGCGCGTACAAATTTCGCAAACACCAACTTAGACAACCATGCGCACTAAAATATGGAAGAAATTCGTTACGCAAAACACAAAATGCGCAATAAGCGACTGGTTGAAGGGGTCTGTAAGAAGGGGGAATACCACTCATGCAACACTCCTAAACCATTATGGGCTAGACCCATTTTTGGACACGGTCTCAAGCACACAGGGGGCGTGACCCGTTTGGGCTTGCCCAATTCCGAGCACACCTGCCTGCTTACGATACCGCGCGGATAGCGGGCGTTGAAGGGGGCGAACCACCCCCTGCAGCGCCTAGCGACCACGAATACATACGGGTTGACTGGGCAACCTTTCGACGCCCTGGGGGACCGCACTAATGATCAGTTGTCCAGGTCACCAATGTGGACCGCCAACACCGCTGCCGCCCTTAGGCCGATATCGCTACCGAGGACCGCCCGCAAACATTACCGAGGACCGCTAATCGTACTCGCTGCCATTCAGGGCCGCCGCCACCACCATCATCACCGGGGCCGCTACTACTACTGCCGCCCAAAGGCCGGCATTTCTGCCGAGGACCGCCCGCCAGCAACACAAAGAATCGCGATTTGTACTCACTGTCATCCAGGGCCGCCGCAATAATCATCATCACCGCGAGGGCCCGTACCGCTGCTCTCATCACCGGGGCCGCTATTACCACTGCCGCCCCCAAGGCCGAAGCTACAACCGTTGGCCGCCCGTCATCATCACCGAGGACTGCGAACGCTAGCTATCGCCAACCAGGGTCGCGGTCACCATCACCGCCACCAGGGCCCGCTGCTACTGTCTTCATCACTGGGGCCGCCGCAATTATCGTCGCCCCAGGCCGCCGCTGCTACCCGTCACGAGTACGGTAATCGCTACTGCGAACGTCAACCATCGCCGTCCAGGACCGCCGTCACCGTCGTAGTTAAAAGGGGCCCCATACGCCCTCGCCATAATCAGGGCCACATACAACACCACTGCGGGAGGTCGCTGCCGCCCACATCATTATATGGGCCACTGTCAACGTCACCGCTGAGGCCGCCACTACCACTGCAAGGGAACTGCAGGCTGCCGTCGCAGTCGCCGTCACAACCACCGCGACTGCTCTCATCGCCACGCCCTTCGCTACGACTGACGCGTACCACTGCCAATCTTGTTGTCACAAGTAGCGCTCCCGTCGCCGTACAAATACCCGCCGAATAATCTCCGACACCGACTGCTGACTCTCTTTCTTTATCTCCCTCTCTCCCCTGCACGACAAGTTGCCGATATTCTAGATAGCCGCGTGTGTGTGTGGGTGTGTTCGACTTAATACACAAATCATTGTTTTATTTGGTGGGGGTAAGTGGGACCTTCGCTGGACTCTGGAGCGGCTGAGCATACCTCAGCCTTCGACAAAACCCACCTCATAATTTTAAGCGATCGTTATTCACATACCCACATACATACAAATATTACTTTTCATATCACTTCAAGTCTATTATATGCGCCCCACGTTTTTCATTTTCAATCTCATAAATTGTTTATAATGACTTTTGCTAAAATTTTAGATCAAAACTCATCTAAACAAATTCTATGGGACTGAGAAATATTCAGCCTTATCATGAGTTTCATTTTCCCCGAACCGATTCACTTTTCACATTTGGTTTCCATGGTTTTACTATGGGCGAATGACAAATTTTCGGGTGATTTTTTTTCCAGGTGAAACTCAGGATAGGGCCGATTATTTTCTACTTGGTTGGCGTGGTATATTAAAAAGTTTTATTTTATTTATTTTCTACTTTTTAGTCCTGTCTGTATAAAAATTTGCAATCTATATATTATTCTGAAACAAGGCGCTTATTCCCAGCGATCTTCAAGTCGTATTGAGACGAATTATACATAAAATTAAAGTACTCGATCTCAAACTTTGCACAAACTTTTCACATTTAAGATTCATTGAACCATTTTCGAAATATTTGCATCGAAAGATTTTAAAATTTTTACATTTAGCAAAGCATTGCTACGTTCATTTCGATAGGCAGCGTCTCAGCGGGACATAACAGAATGAAAAATTGTTCCATTTATTCGCTTTCGTTTCTGTTTTTGTTTCATATCGTTCAAAGCATTGCTACGTTGGTGTGCATGTAGGCAGCGATACAGCGCAAGATCTGCAAAAATGTTCGCTTTAGCTCGGTACATATGTACATAAACAACGTTGTTGCATATCCATACATCCATACACAGTATCAACAACAACATCGCTATAGCGCTGTGCGCTTTATTTTGATTTGAAAATTGTTATGTTCCATTTATTCGTTTTCGTCCCTGTTTTTGTTTCATATCGAGCAACGCATTGCTATGTTCGTGCGAATGTGATACAGCGGTAGATCTGCAAAACAAAAATGTTGCTTTTACCTCTGTACAGACACCCATATATCGTCGTTTAAAGTACAAAACCGCGTATCGTCATTCTGCAAAACCGCGTAACTGACATTTGCCACCAAAAATTGGACTTGCATGGTTTATTTCGATGTTTTTCTCTGAGGCAAATATGGTTATATTTGTATTATAAATCTATATATGTATCTACATATAATCGTACAGAGACAATTTACTTTCAAATTAAGGTTCTGGATCTGAAAATTTCGCAAAAACATTTCAGATTTAAGAATCATACGATGTACATATTTGCAGGGAAAGATTTTTAAAATTTTGCACTGAACAATTTTAAATTGTAAAACTGAATCTCACACACGCATTCTCATTTTCACTAATTTTGAACAAGTTCATTTCTTTATTTTCAATTTTGTATGGTTTTAAAATGCTGGAAAACTTAAAAAAATCCTGGCGGGCGAACTGAGGGAACGGTAAAGTATTTTAAACTCTCGATAAATATGCGTCTCAGAGCATCTGGTTATTTCAGTTTTCTCTTGCGGGTTACAGAAGGGCGAGAACTCTCCCCAGACTATAAAAAATTAAGATTAAAAAATTAAGATTAGTGCCACAAGAGATTATTTTGCGAGATTTAGCCGATTGGGTATTTGAACCTCAGCCTGGTGTAATTAATCAAAACCCCTCGAAGGATCGATTAATTTCGCGTCCACAAAATAAGCACTGTACGATAGTTCATAAAGAAACGGTTAATATGTTGTCCGGAGTATAAATGGCGTCGATATCTACTTTCGTTTCTGAATATCCACAGGAGCAGGTGATGCTAATCCATAACCTAAATATGTACATATGAAGGGTTAGTTAATGGTCTCGCCTAATAGTTAAAGAATTACAATGTAATAGTTTGGATGCCGCAATACAAATATGTACATATAAAGGGTTAGTTAATGGACTTTAAACGTGTGATTCGAACTATCTATCCCATATAAATTAACAGCCCAGCGAATCAACACTTGTTTTTATATTTAAACGTCGCCAGTTCAAAATTATTGTAGCGTTCGCAATAACAATAAATAAATCTCAAGGTCAGGCCCTAGCAAGAAGATTGCTTAACGTACGGCGTATTGAGTAGAGTACGATCTTGCCCAAATACAGAGTTGAAGTTAACTACCAAAAGCAATGCATGTGGTTTTTAGAATAAAGAAATATGCAGATTTTTTAGACCACGCAGCACCCCGATTTTCGGGGAATTATTACTAGTAGATACTAAAATAATACAACGATATTAATAGATTGATTCTAACACCTACTTATGTTAGTGTTTGGCCAAGCGTCTTTTCTGATTTGTGGCGTGCGCATTGATGTTGTCACACAAAGAAGAGAGACCTACAGATTTACGCCGACTCCGAACTGCGATTGTATTTTTATGATAAGCTGTTTTTCATGGCAGAAATTCACTCGGAGGTTTGCCATTGCCTGCCGAGGGGCGTTCAGTACCCAAAAATACGGCACTCCCAGCGTCCAGAAACACGTTAAAAACACCTTAAAAGGCCTTCAAACGCCTCAAAACGGCCACTGGAGCTCAAGTCAACCAAATGGTACGAAAGTAACTAGCTTTGGACTAGGCGCAAAATGATTCCCAACTGGTCTCAGGCTGGTTACCAACTGGTTCGTCTCTGTCTAGCCCTTCGAAATATTTTTCTGGGCTATGCGTTACATCTTCGCAAATTTTACCCTTACCAACACCAAAGAAATTCAGAAACATATGTAAGTATTGTATTTTATCAGACTTTATTTATATTCTCTTTCAACATACACACATGCATATATGTATGTACATACATACACACAGGAAGTAGTGCTCAAAGTAAAGGACATCGATGAAATTACCTCCAAAGAGGAAGTCCTAAAAGCGCTAAATGAAAATATGGACGGCTCGCGCATTCAACTCTCAGCGATACGCTCGATGCGTACGGCATATGGCGGTACGCAAACGTGCACAATTAGCCTGCCGACCGCGATGGCCCACAAGCTTCTGGAAATGGCGAAGATACGAATTGGTTGGGTTATCTGCCGCATAAGAGCTAAAGACTCGGTAACAAGGTGTTACAAATGCCGCGACTTTAGTCATTTGGCGAAGCCAGGACTACCGATCGCCCCTATGATTAAAGTGCGGTAGCAAAGACCATAAGACCAAGTCCTGCACAAAGGAGCCGTCGTGCGTGTTGTGCACTAAGAGGGGTGAGAAAAACACTAACCATGCGGCAGGTAACCGAATGTGTGCGTCGTTCCAGGAAGCGAAAGCCAAATTAGGAGCTACTAAACGAAATTCGAAATGAAGTGCCTCCAACTAAATTTAAACCACTGCCAAGCAGCGCAAGACCAGCTCAATGAAACGTTTTATGAACTTGCCGTGGATGTTGTCATCTTTAGTGAGCAGTATGTTCTAAAATTAACCACCTGTACGTATATAGCTGCTACATACCGCCAAGCTTTGATCTTAGTGCCTTCAATCAAATTATAGACGCGTTGGTAGACGACGCCAAAGAAAGGGGAGCCGCACTGATTGCAGGCGATTTCAATGCATGGGCTGTTGAGTGGGGCAGCAAAAAGACCAACCCAAAAGGAAAAGCTCAGTTGAATGCATTAGCGTCGCTGAATGTTATTCTCCTAAATACAGGTAGCGAGCATACATATAGCAAGAACGGGGTAGGATCAGTAATCGATCTTGCATTCATAAGGGAAAGCTTGTATAAAAACACCAGCTGGCACATCAGTGAGTGCTATACTCAAAGTGACCACCGCGCTATTATCCTTAATATAGGACCACTGCAAGATAAGCCGTCTAAATCCAACTGGAATCGCGGCTCGATGAGAAGCTGTTTGAGGAGATTTTCACCGGTTCCGATGCTACGGGCCCCTCAAAAGTTGCAGCTGTTAATCTTATGCGCGCGAAAACGGCTGCATGCGATGCTGCAATGCTGCGACGTCGCTGTAAAAATAAACGCATACCTGCATACTGCTGGAACAGCAACATAGCAGCGATACGGACAGAATGCAACCTCGCAAGACGAGCATGCCAGCGTGCACGAGGGACAAATAACTTTAGACATTAAAGAGAAGCATTCAATACCAAGCAAAAAGCAAGCGCAAAATGTTTAAAGAACTGTGCAACGATGTTGAAAATATCCCATGGAGCCTTGTATACACGACTGTGCTAAAGAGGTTGAAGAGTTCAGCCGCGCATAGTGGGGACACTCTTCCCAAAGCATATCGACTTTGATAGAGAAAATGCAGCTGTGCCTATAGATAGCATCCCAGCCGTGACTGCAGAGGAGGTAACACATGAGGGTAATAAATTACAACTTAAAAAAGCTCCTGGCCCAGATGGGGTTCCAAAAGCTGCCCTGAAGAGAGCCATAACCTGCAACCCCAACATATTCGCAAATGTTTTTAGCGCATGTCTGAAAGATGGTATATTTCCAAGCATATGGAAGCAACATAGACTGGTACTAATACCAAAGTCTGCCGATAGATCCTCGCCTTCAGCATACCACCACATGCCATGCTCAACAACACAGGTAAAGTGTTTGAGCATATAATTAAAATCCGCCTGGAAACATACACCGAAAACCAATTATCGCTTTTCTAGTTTGGGTTTAGGAAAAACCGCTCAACGACAGACGCAATAGAGGTGACCAAGACCATTGCAGAAAAGGCTATTAGCGGGACACGCTGGCTTGGCGGTGATAAAGAATATTGCTTGGTTATAACACTGGACTATATATTTTTGTCCGATCAGTTCAAATTTGTTTAATTTTATGTTTATAGGCTAGCCTGATCTTTAAGCTTTGGTGCAAATAAAATTACATTATTCAACTTTTTACCCGACGTTTCGCTAAAACTTTTCTATCATCTTCAAGGGTATTGTTTATTTTCTCTGTTAAGACAAATATACAAGAACACAAAAAAATCACTCACATTAAGTGTTAATCGAAAAACAAATGAATATGTGTACATATACAACAACAAATTTAATTAAATAACAAACCAACTTACATTATTTAGATATTCAAACATTGATATACATAAATATTTAAAAACTTAATCACTAAAGAAATACCCATACCACCTGATATGGTAGTTTTGTCCTTACTGAAAATTTTATTTTTATAAACAAGTAATGTATGCGGCCGCAATGTTGTTTGTGTCTTCCTTCTTATTAATTGTCATATCTCGTTTTTGCATGATTCCAAATAATATGAATAAGCAAGCTGAAACTATAATGTGCTTAACATCAAGTTTCGTCAAGTATCGCCAAACGTCATTTGCTTAAGGAAAAAGCGATACTGATCGCACCTTCCGTATGGAATCAGAGAGCCTTAAGGCTCTCTGCGCATGTATGTACATATGTAACACATGCAGTGTTGCCGCATTGACATTTTTTTACCGAAATTGGTAATTTTTTTCTATATTTATCATATTTGGTAATTTGGTAACTTATTTTTCAACTTGTTAACTTTTTCGATTCAGTCCTACATATAACACAGGTCAAAAGAAGTTCTGGTTCCACATTAGGAAGTGGACCGTAAGCGTTTCCTTTTACAGAAACACCAGGTTATCCTGAAAGTTTCGCAAGGCGAACAGTTCTTCGGCGTTTCTAGGTTACTATAATTGTGTGATCTACAACAAACTGCTTGATAGTGGCTATTGTTATATCTAATAAATGTGGCAACACTGAACTCATGTAAGTAAAATATAGCCACCTAAAAGTCTACACTACGTTGCTTATGCATTTGACAGACTTTTCGTTCATTTTCTGACAGTCAGTTACGGCAGCTTATTCATATTATAGTTAGCCCTTAAGGCTCTCTGTTGCGTATCGGGTTTGCTGTCGTTTTTCTTTATCAATAATACTTGTATTTGCGAAGTCAGCTGTGTGTCCACTTTCTAAAATGTGCTGTGATAATGCTGTACTGCTTTTCTGTTTTCTTATGTCCGCTTCATGTTCGCCTAGTCTAGGGATGCACGGCAAACTGCGAGCACGCGAGCGTGTTAGGCGAGGTGAAGTGAGCTGTACGGAGATGGCAACGTATACATTTTAACCACTACATACTTATTTTCAAGTAAAAATGCGTGTATGTATGTGTACTTTTGCGACAACTGAGCCAGTGTGGCATCAGGCCACCAGAAAAAGCCAATTTTTCCAAAACAAAAGCGCCAAGTTTTTATTATCATGTTTAATAATTTTTTTGATTCAGTAAAAAGTGTATATACATATC
>NW_016157244.1:253765-327379 GCF_001687245.7 Rhagoletis zephyria
TGTCACACAAAGCGGAGGGACCTACAGTTTTACGCCGACTCCGAACGGCGATTGTATTTTTATGAGAAGCTGTTTTTCATGGCAGAAATACACTCGGAGGTTTGCCATTGCCTGCCGAGGGACGACCGCTGTTAAGAAAAAACCTTTTTCTGTGTTTTTTTTGCAATGTAGCTTTGACCAGGGTTTGAACCCAGGTGCTGCGGAGTGGAAGCGCGCACTGCTTACCACTACACCACAGCGGCCGATAATATAATAATAATATGATTAATTACTGAAAAATAGATTAACTCCGATCAAACTATAGTATTAATTGTTTGACAAACTATTTAAATCAAATGATCAACAGTGAACGCGCTCGGAGTGAATTTTGGAACACTTCCTAAAATATTTACAGTCAGTATATTATTTGGTAGAGATCAAAATGTATTTAACAGAGTGTGATTCAATTTTACATTGCTCTCAGAAGAACCGTCCTATTAAAATATGCAGAAGGCAAAGTGATCAAAATAAAAAGAACGTTCGAAGTCTTCGCTGGCAAAAATCGAATGAATCTCTTTTATTTTTTAAAATAGCGTGTCCCTTACAACGAGTCTTAATCGCTAGTTACAACGAGTTATCGCTACTTGTCTTAAAGCTAGGGTTGCCAACTAATATTTACTGTAACTACAAACAAGTTACTTAAACTATGACTTAAAGCTAGATACTTAAGTAAAAGCACACGTACATTATACTCCTAAACCTTATCGACTCCTACATTTTTTTAATATTATTTATCTTTTTATAAAAATGTAATTTGTTCTTTAACAAATCTGCATAAATCCAAGTTTAATACTTTGTGCAACATTAAAAAAATCTACAAGCTTTCGTAAAAATTTCGAGGTTTTAAATTTTAGTATAGTAAATTGCAAGTTTAAAGTAGCTGGGACTTACCGCTGATTTTTTGCAATTTTTAATTTTTTTTTTTTTGTTGACGATATAAGTAATTTTTTCCATACGAAGTGTGTTCGACGATTTTTTTATATGGAGAAAATGAGCAACTGCTTCATCAAAAAAAATATTAAAAGACTTTGTTATATTAAAACTGAATGGGCTACAAAACTGCATACTCAAAATATTTCTAGGAAATCTAATTAAAAAGCTCGAAATTTTTACGAAAGTGTGTTGATTTTTTTAATGCTGCAAAAAGATTGAACCTTGGATTTGTACGGCTTTTTTGAAGTATAAACTGTATTTTTATTAAGATAAATGGTCAAAGCTTGTCAATATGTGAGTGTCGTAAAGTTTTGATAAGCACTTGAAATGCTATTAAAATGTCAAAACTTATTACCGAATTCAAAAAGATGTCTCTTTTATCCATTAATAATAACTTTCTTGTTGAGGTTGTGCTAGGGCTGCCAGACGTCCCGGTTTTCCCGGACATGTCCCGGTTTAAGACTATTTGTCCCGGTGTCCCGGTCCAACCTTAAAATGTCCGGGATTCGTTTAAGTGTCCCGGTTTTCGATTTGATTTCACAAATTNAGTGT
This sequence comes from Rhagoletis zephyria, assembly GCF_001687245.7. Taxonomy (NCBI): domain Eukaryota; kingdom Metazoa; phylum Arthropoda; class Insecta; order Diptera; family Tephritidae; genus Rhagoletis; species Rhagoletis zephyria. The sequence goes on from NW_016157244.1 coordinate 255,290, forward strand.
CGTATAGTTTTGATAAGCACTTGAAATGCTATTAAAATGTCAAAACTTATTACCGAATTCAAAAAGATGTCTCTTTTATCCATTAATAATAACTTTCTTGTTGAGGTTGTGCTAGGGCTGCCAGACGTCCCGGTTTTCCCGGACATGTCCCGGTTTAAGACTATTTGTCCCGGTGTCCCGGTCCAACCTTAAAATGTCCGGGATTCGTTTAAGTGTCCCGGTTTTCGATTTGATTTCACAAATTTTGAATGAAAATTACTACACTGAGAGAAACATCGCATTGTAATACATATTAAGAAAAATTTTATGAATTTTATGATTTGATTATCGTTTTAAAATGTTCGTATTTTAAAACAATACTTTCATACGACGAACACGTGGTGTTGAATCAAACTGAAAATTTGAACGCACATTTACATGTCTGGCTGTTGTTGAGTGCACGAAGATGCTTGCCACAATTTGTTAATTTCCAGAGCGTCAGGGTTCAAATCCCATTACAGGCAGCATAGAATTTAAATATTTTTTTTTTAACTTAATTATGAAAAAGCATCCGTTAAGTCCAAAGCACTTCATTTTAATATTGGCGTATTTGAATTGAATATTTCTATACTAAGTACTAAAATTTGTATACTTAAATTTATTACGAGTTGGGTTGGTGCCCTTTCATATGCGATTTTTTTTTAATTTAGCACGTTTTGCACAAGCAATAGTTGATGATTAATATAAGTATGTACCTAAATACATTAAAATGACATGCACAGTTTTACAATTATATCAAGCAAAAGCCAGAAGTTTTGAAACAAGTTCACAGCAACGAAACAAATGACTGATATTTTAATGTTCCCTTATATTTAATTGTTTTTCTTTCGTGAAACCTAGATTTCTTATAAGTACCGTGCCGTACAAAATTATTGGCTCGGAGACTCTTTCATCAAATCACAATTTCTAATCAGATCTTTTAGAAAAATTTTGAAAATGTAGCTTTTGAGCCAATTAGTAAAGTGGAAGTCTGAAGTTACCAGAAAATTTCGTTGATTTTTTGCAATTATTTATTTTTTGTTGACAGTGTCTTCCACATACAAAAAATGTCGAATATAAGTAGTTTGTATGGAAGAAACTCTCAGTAAAAACAATCCAAAAATCAACTAAATTTTTATGGGCTGCAAAACTTCATTTTCAAAATTTTTGTTAAAAAGTCTGAATAGAAAGTTGCAAATTTGTATGCAAATTTTCCCGAGTTTTGCACAAAGTTTAGAAATTTTATTTTTTTATGTTTTCTGATGTATTTAGTATAAACTGTATTTTTATAAGGAACAAAAAAGGTAAATGCATTGTGAAACATTTTCTGTGCTTAAGTTGTGATAAATTGTTTTGTTTTGCTGGTGTACGTTGTAATGATCTCATGATCTCATGTTTTTATGTTTTTTTTTTGTTTGTCAAAATAAAATTTTACTACATCCTTTCGTACGTAATTTTTGTCGAAACGAAAGGGAAGGGTGCGAGAGGCCTTTCCGACCCTAGGTTGTGCTAGCGCTTTTACGAAAATGCTTTTTGACGGCAATAAAATCAATAAAAGCGCGATCACATCCTCACCGCATGAGTGTTCGACACCAACTGACGGTATGCAGTTTTATACTCGATTAAATTTTAGTATTATAAAGTGAAAGTGCAGCTAAGAATTCATGTTGATTTTTAATATTTTTTTGCATTTTCTTTATACAAATTGGATGTACAAAAATTTCAGTATGGAAGAAAAAGTGCAACACCTTCAACGAAAAAAGTTCTCAAAAATCGACGCGAATTGAATGTACTATCTCGATCATTTAAACATCTCGGACTCGCCCACCACTAAAAATAATTATTTAAATCTAAAGTATATACTAAATGATATTTAATATTTGCTTTAGAGATGAAATTTGGACAAATTGGTTTAAACAAAAATGTTAAGCACATATGCAGAATGTGGAAGCGAGATTCTTCTGCTTGCGTTTATATGTTTATATCATTTATCAGTTTAAGCACATACGATTAAATGTAAAAAAAATATTTTTAATTGCGGATCCGAAAGAAATATTTATTAGTTGCATTGAGTTACGCAAAAATAGTGCCGAAAATCAATCGATTGTGCTGAAGGTGCCGGCTGCTTCCGAAAGGGCCGAAAATGGCACAATGCACACTCATTTTCCATCACTGTCACACATACAATCTCACTATTCTGTTGACTTCGTTTTCCCCTTCCGATAACTTTTTGCTTCCGCGCTTGCCCAGCACCGCTGTGCAAAGCTTTGCACGCGCAGTCGCCCGCGAATCACGATTGAGAGAATACAAAGGTTGCGCCGATCTCGGACCGCTATTCCTCTCTTAACGAATTTGACAGAATCGTTGTTTGCATGACGTCACACTTGTGCAACTTGTTTACGTTTTCCTTGCAACATTTTTTCTTCTTCTTCCATTCTTGCTCACGTTTTGGCATTTCTCTCTCGCAATTGCACCAGTGTGACGTCACACAAAAGTTATTCTCAAAAATCCTCTCTGATCGGCGCAATCTTGTATTCTATCATTCTTGCCCGCGACACATACATATGTGCTGATTTGGGCATCCCTAGCCTAGTCGAACACCTAAAGGCCGCTTCGTTGTTCCGATATACACTTTTCCGCATGTTTCAGTTTCCTTTCCTTTGCATTTAATTTCGTAGACTACGTTGCTTTGTTGGTGGACATCGACTGGACATTTTGTTTTTGTATATATTGTCGAAAGGGTGTAATTCGATTTAAATGCAAGTGTTGTGTTTTGTGTTTTTGTTACTTTGTGATCAAAGTTATCAGTAAGATTGGGAATGTATGTAACACTGTAGAATTTCTTTGCGCTTTTTGTCGTTTCCGTACTCGATTTTGTGTTTGGATGGTTGCTGTTTTTTATTGTTTCCTGATTTATGAGTTCGTGTATTAATTTGACAGGATAATTATTGCTTTTTAGGATATTGGTTATTTTCTCTATATTAGTGTCATGGAACTGTGTGTAGCTTATCGTCAGTACTTTGTGGATTAAGTTTTTTGCGGTGTTCATTTTATATTTTCTCGGCTGTGATGAAAAATAATTTATCAGTCGCCCAGAAGAGGTTGGTTTTGAGTACCAGTCTAAAAGGAGATTTCGCTTTTCTCGGTAAATGCATACGTCTAAGAATGGTATTTTTGAGTCTTTCTCACTTTCCATGGTAAATTTGAGTTTATTGTGATAATTGTTAAGGGTATCTAGAATAATATTCGCGTCATTACGTTTGATAATAGCGAAGATGTCGTCCACATACAGTGGCTCACAGCTTATTTCATGCAGGTAAAGTATTAAAATTTCGAGTGCTGTATTTTGAAAACCAAAACGTATATCGATGCAATTTAAACACCAAATTGTTGAAATGAAAGTGTAGTTTTAAAAAGCAACTTAATTTGTATTATTTACCGATTGTTTAACAAATTAAGGGTTAAAAACTAACTAGTAATTTTTAGAAAAAAAAAACCGACTTCAACTCCCATATAAAAAATATATATATATATATATATCTCATGATCGGATCTTAACCAGATTAGTATGGGACCACCTCTGAGACACTACCTTTCCGATGCAAAATCGGTTGACGTGGTCCAAAGTTATGCGGTAACATACATAAAAAAAAAAACAAAAAAATATTCCGACGAACTGATAACCTCCTCCTTTTTTGGAAGTCGGTTAAAAACATAACCAAGTTTTATGTCACAGCTTATTTCATGCAGCGTATTTTTCTAAAAATAAGTTAAATAAATTAATTATTTAAAAAATATTTAATATTTAGTGTGGTATCCTTTGGCCTTCAATACAGCTTTCAGCCTATCTGGCATTGACTCTACTAGTTTTTTCGTGGTTTCTGGTCCGATTTTGTCCCACTCTTCCGAAATTCCACTTTTCAGCTGCTCTCTGTTGCTTATGTGGTGTTTACGGATGTTGTTCTCCAATAACGACCATAAATTCTCAATCACATTCATGTCGGGTGACTGGGCCGATGGTTGCATTAACTNAAAAAAATATTCCGACGAACTGATAACCTCCTCCTTTTTTGGAAGTCGGTTAAAAACATAACCAAGTTTTATGTCACAGCTTATTTCATGCAGCGTATTTTTCTAAAAATAAGTTAAATAAATTAATTATTTAAAAAATATTTAATATTTAGTGTGGTATCCTTTGGCCTTCAATACAGCTTTCAGCCTATCTGGCATTGACTACTAGTTTTTTCGTGGTTTCTGGTACGATTTTGTCCCACTTTTCCGAAATTCCACTTTTCAGCTGCTCTCTGTTGCTTATGTGGTGTTTACGGATGTTGTTCTCCAATAACGACCATAAATTCTCAATCACATTCATGTCGGGTGACTGGGCCGATGGTTGCATTAACTGTGGACAATTCCATATCAGCCAGGTCTGCACGATTGCCGATTTGTGTTTCGGGTCGTTGTCTTGGTAATAACGAAAATCTCGACGTATTCCAAGTTTCTTGGCACTTTGGAGCAGGTTGTCTTTTAATATATTGAGGTACATTGTTTTATCCATAATACCCTCAACAAAGACTAAATTTCCAACGCCAGCTGCGGACATACATGCCCATACTATAACACTGCCACCACCATGCTTTACAGTTGGCTTGACGTTACTTTTCTGGAGCTCGGTATTGGGTTTCCGCCAAACGTAAGTCATTCCATCAGAGCCAAAAAGATTGAACTTTGACTCGTCAGAAAAAATTACTGTCTTCCAGAAGTCAAAATCCTTAGTTTCCAGCTCCCTGGCAAAGGCAACTCGGCTTAGTTGTTTTTTTTTTGCTAATGAATGGCTTTTTTCGTGCTACTCGGCCATTGAAGTCATGTGCACGTACCACCCGCCGCACAGTTTCGACGCAAAATGATTTTCCTAGTTCCTGCTGAAGCTCTGTGGTTAGTTTGGGAGCCGATAGTTTTGGATTTTCTTTTATTTTTCGCACAATTAAACGCTCGTCACGTTCATTGAAAATTTTATTTGGTGCATTCCGGCCTTTATTTTGTATCCGATTTTCATGAACGAAGCGCTCAATTATATTTTGCACTGTTGCACTACTCAAATTAACTAATGTAGCAATTTCTCGCTGCGATTTTCCATTTTTGAAATGGTTTATGACCAATTCTCGCTGTTCAATCGTCGTACGACGGCCCATTGGACTTAAATTTTTGTACTGATCACTTAACGCTCAAAAACATACTAAAAATGTCCTAAAACAATAATTGAACGCGAGCTACAAAAATTAGAAAAGTAAGATACCGTTAACTGCGCGACGGGCTGTCGCCAAAATGTAGACAAATGCGTGCATGAAATAAGTGACGGTATTTCCGCGAATACTAGTTTGCCTGCTATGTTAGCAAAGAATTTGCTTAAATATTTGTGTCGGAGACATGAGCGCAGATCTCACCGATTGTTAATCACTTTGCTATTAATGCACTGGTTCTTAAACCATGAATATGAAAAATTTGAAATGTAAACCCACTGTAACTTTCGAAATTTGAACCTACTCATTGTAACTTAATCTATTGTAACCTAATAATTTTTGCTTATTATATACGGCGGTACGGGGTGGTCTAAGGCGGGTTTGCAGGAGTATAATTCAATCGCTTTCGAACCGCTGAAGAGACCGCCTCGTTTATTTTGAAATATTTTTCGCGCCAATGGCACACTAGTACTCGCTAAGTAGTTTTAAATTTACCTTGAATAACAATTGAATTGATATAATAAAACGTTGTAAAATTATTGCATTCCACAAAGGAAACACCTTGCGTATTCTAAATTAACTTTGCACACCACTACTTCAGGCAAACCCTGAACATGTTGCTATCGATCCGCAAAAGGATTGGCAACCCCGAATAAAAGTGTTTGCATACACTGAACACACCACTCGCTAACTATTAATTCAAACTTCTCGCTCACTTCAGTTGAGTTTAAAACGTTGTGTAAGCAAGGCGGTCAGCGGTCGCGTTCGGACGTACATATATATACAAGCGGTTGAAAGAGTGAAAAAAAAGGAAAAAACTATTAACACAAGAAAAAAATATAAAACTTCTAACTAAGTGCGGAAAAGTGCTTATAGTGCCAGCAGCTACATTAGTAGCAGTTAAAAAACAAAAAAAAAAAATTTAGTGCTAACAGTGATACCTGCACCGCGCCCCCATTTAAAGCGCTAGCAGTGATACCTGCGCCCCCACATTTAAAGCGCTAGCAGTGATACCTGCGCCCCCAAATTTAAAGCGCTAGCAGTGATACCTGCGCCCCCAAATTTAAAGCGCTAGCAGCGATACCTGCGCCTCAATCCCACACTTAAAAAAAAAAAATAATAATAATAATAAATTTATAATAAATAACGGTGAGCTACAAAAAGTGAACAAATAAAAACTACAGAATACATAAAACCGTCGTCCGAAACGCAAAACAAGAAAAAAAAAACCAAAATCAATATAAACTAAAAACTATTAAACAAAATCTAAAAATAACGGCGAGAGCAGCATACCTGCGCCGCACAAAAAACCACATCCCCGCTATACCTAGACGAGAAAAGGAAGTTAAAAGGTGCCTCCACCCTAGTGCTGAAATACGCAAGCAGCAGGGACCCGCAGGGAGCATCGCTCACACCAATCACAGCGGAGGAAGGTACAGGCGACAAAAAAAAGCATACAGGTGGTACAAAATCAGGAAGCCAAAGTAAGTTTGACCAACATTTAATAATACTTATACATAAAGCACATTAGCGGATTTTTCAAGCCATTATCAAACTGTAATCTAATTCGTTTACCAACGGTACAGGATTTACCGTTTATTCTCTAATTTATATGGAAACCGCTATTTGTCACCCACAGTTTGATAAAATCCGCTAAAGTGTACTCTCACATACATACATATATAAAACAAACTTACGTTTTACATATGTGCATAAATACTTCCCGCTCAATATCTTCCTTCTCACTGGGTAAACATATCTCGAAACGCCTTTGAGTCTCAATTTCCTCCTGGGGTGGCGTTAAAAATTCCCGCTATTGCACATTTGTAATACGCGCATGTATGTACACATATTCAGCTCTCGCCTAGCTCCCTTTTGCAAAATCGTGAGTTCAAACGTATTTATATACATATGTATGTACATAAAACCGCTAACCCAAAAAAGTATATGCGAAGAGTTATATGTACATACGTATATGTACATGTAAACATACATACACCCTTTGCATCTTTGGTCAGAACTTTTTCCCGCCACTTGATCGCCAGCAATTATTTTACTTATACAGTTGTATAGACAAATCCCATTTACATTAGTATATGCAGCTTGTGCTCATCGCAATACTTAAAAACAAAAAAAAACAAAACATTCCACTTAGCCCTCTTTTTGCGTTAAACTCAACAAAAAATAAATTCAGAAAATCTCAATTCTACAAATCAGAGCCACCCTATTAATCAAACGTCCATTTGTACGCACATACACAATTGCTAACATAAGGTACACCCTGCCCTCAAAAAGCGAGCAACTCATCTGTTAGGAAGACCCAAAAGAACACACATACATACATATATATATACATATCGCTAGCTGTCGTCAGATGCGCTGAGGCAGGAAAGAAAAAAATAAAAAATAAAACTCCACCAAACATAATTATATATAGTAGTGCATATATGTATATCTACTCAATAAACAGTACGGCTACATATGTGTATCAAAATATTTCCCTCTTGACTCATTTGTACATTTCATATATGCATAAATAAGGCGCAAAATTAGGCCAACGATTTGTGTAAAACCCAATCAGCGTCGCACTTAAAATTTCGATTTTTTTCGAACCAGCCTAACAATATCAATCTCGTTAGCTTGCATGTATGTATGTATGTATACAGCGACATAAGTAAATATTTAAAACAAATATATACTGGTTGGTACAGCTGGTATCACTAGCCGGTGGTCGCGGTGTATATACGTTCGTACACACGTAAATATATATAAAAAATATTCTTGGCTAACGGCTTAACAAGGTGTACATATACGTTTGTGCATACACATATTCACAGTCGCACATAATTAGCGCTGAGCGACCGGGGGTGAAAAACAAATCCACTTGCTTCGCTCTCAAAGCAAAATATTTATTAACGTTGGAATACATACATACATGCATACATACGGTTACTGTACTCAGACAGCACAGTAGGACAAGCGCACAAACACCTCACATAAAAATACAGTGGGTCAAAACTCAACAACTATTAAAATTTTAGTATAAATTATTGATTAAAAACTCAGTACAATTTAAAATCCCTAATACTACAACGCAATGACTGACGAAAAACAAGATAAACCCACAGGTCTACAGGCCCCACAGGGCATAAGAACACGGTCGAAATCCCAAGCCGAGGAAGAGGAACTGATCCACATTCAAAAAAAGTTCCTCTTTGAAGTCTCTAAACTTGAAAAATTCTGCACTAGGTGGTGGAATGTCCGCGAAAGTGACCACACGGAAACAGGTCTGAAGACGTATCGGGAAGAACTGGATAAACTCGTGGACATAGTGAACCAGGCAAACGAAGCAGCGCAATTAAGTGGAATAGATGAGAAAACAAGAAGAGCGTGCGAAGCGAAGTATGACACCTGCATCGACTCGTCCATGAGCCCCAGAATTACCTCAAGGTGCCTGCATGCGACACCGAAATCTTCTATGGAAGCTACGAAGATTGGCCATCGTTCCGGGACTTATTTACAGCGATATACATAGCACACCCAAAATTGTCTCAAGCTCAGAAACTCTACCACCACAGGCAAAAAACTCGCGGGAAGGCAGCCCTTATTATAAGAAATTATGCGTTAAACGACCAAAACTTTGAATTGGCGTGGGACGCATTAAAATCACGTTACGAGAATCGCAGGATTCTCGTTGATAGCCAAATAAAAACCCTATTTAGCATCCAACCCCTAAATTCGGAAAATGGTGAAAAGATCCAAGAGATCCAAACCATTATTAACAATTGCCTCTCAGTATTGAATGCAAACGGCGTTGCCACAGAAAGTTGGGACCCGATGTTAATATATCTCTGTTCCTCAAAGCTCCCAGACGAAACACTCACGTTATGGGAGCAATCTCTAGACTCCAGAAAAGAACTGCCTCTTTGGTCAGAAATGGACAAATTTTTGACAACCCGGTATGAAGTGGTAGAGCGGCTTGGTACGTACAGGCCGAATAAACCTAACCAGAAGCCCATTCAGAATCACACTCCCAGGTCGTCAACTCCTGCTAATCACTCCTTCAGCTACAAGAACAAAACCCGTGCATTCCATATGCAGCAAAAGAGGCAGGTATCTTGTAAGCTCTGTAACTCAAACCACTCGATGATGAGCTGCGTCAAATTTAGGGAACTCTCCGTCCAAGATCATAATAAGTTTATTAAGGACACCAAATATTGTAGGAACTGTCTGGCATTCTCGCATACAGAAGGTGAATGCGGAAGCGACTTCACGTGTGTGTATTGCCAAAAACGCCACCATTCACTCCTACATTATGAGTCTAAGCCCCAATCATCAAACTCTGGTGCTCGGCAAAGGATAAGCCAGGCACAGGCGTCGCCTCAAGCAAATTGCGACCCTGACAAACACTCAACCTCCAAGCAAACCCCAAAAAACGCAGGCTCTCGAACACAGGCCAAAAGGAGAAGGTATTTTCACATTTTGCTAGTAGTAGGGAGAAAACTTTGCTCCCCACCGCAATTGTACCCGTTTTACATCAAGGTGAAACTTTTCCAGTCCGAGCGTTAATAGATCAAGGGTCCCAAAAAACTTTTGTATCGTCCCGCATCCAAAAGCTGCTGGGTCTACCAACAAGCAACACGAAATATGAGAATTTGGGTATGGGTGGACGGGTAGTCCAAAACGCTAACAAAACCTGCACGATGACAATTTGCTCACCGGACTTGCAGGTTCAAATCGCAACTCAAGCGATAATTCTCCCAAAGCTTACCCAATTCTTGCCCTCATTCAAGGTTACCTATACAGACCTGAAAGAGTACTCCTCGCTCAATTTGGCAGATCCAAATTGTTTTGCACCGGCCCGCATAGATATGGTGATAGGAAGCGATTTGATACCCAAAATATTCATCCAAGGACTACAAAGTAATGTCGCTGGAAGCTTAATAGCTCAAAATACAATCTTTGGGTGGATATTAAGCGGACCAGTTGTCGAACAAGTCGCCACGTTCTCTACTCAGGTATCAGAAACTACAGATGATTCCCTCAACGAACTCTTAAAAAGGTTTTGGGAACAAGAAGAAGTCATTCAAGCCCCCACTTTGACAGAGGAGAATAAATACTGCGAAGAACTATATAAGAGAACCACCACCCGGAGAGAAGATGGACGTTACGAAGTCAAGCTCCCATTTAAGGAGGATTTCCCGCAAAATATAGCCTTAGGTCATACTCGATTGGCAGCACAACAACAGTATATCAGCATGGAGCGTACCCTGGAGAAGAAACCAGAGTTAAGAACCCAGTACTCAAACGTCTTGGAAGAGTATGTGACTATGGATCACATGACACGAACTTCACCCCTAGAAATTATTAAAAACGGAAAATACTTCTCATTCTATTTGCCCCACCATGCTGTCTTAAAACCCGACAGCAAGTCGACAAAGGTGCGAGTCGTCTTCAACGCCTCTAAAATATCCCACTCTGGAAATTCACTAAACGACGTACTCCACACAGGTCCCACTTTACAGAACGATTTAATGGTAATAATCCTCCAATGGCGACTTTATAAGTTCGTTTTTAATGGCGACACTGAAAAAATGTACCGCCAAATCCTCGTCTCTGAGGAAGACCAAGACTTTCAACGGCTCCTCTTTCGCAGATCTCCACAGTCGCCCCTCGAAGACTTTAAATTAAAAACGGTGACGTTCGGCGTGAACTGCGCACCGTACTTAGCCATCAGAACGTTGCAGCAATTAGCCGAAGACTGTAAAAGTGAATTTCCTCTCTCTTACAATGCCTTGTTACGAGAAACATATGTAGATGATATACTGTCAGGCGGCCACGACATACAGTCCACTCTCGAAACAATGACCCAAGTAATCGAAGCGCTTAAGTCCGCAGGTTTCCCGCTGAAGAAAATAACAGCTAACCATCCCAAAATATTGGAATCAATTCCCGATTCGGAGCTTCTTCATGCGGACTTCCTCAAATTCCAAGACGCTAGCTCGACAAAGACGCTTGGAATAAGGTGGAACGCCCTGACAGATTCATTTTCGTATACGTATGACCCCAGATCCGACACAAACTCAACGACCAAACGACAAATATTATCGGCGGTAGCGAAATTGTTCGACCCGGCAGGGTGGCTATCGCCCATAATGATACTAGCCAAAATTCTTCTCCAACAACTCTGGATGGAGGGAACGGACTGGGACGAACATGTAAAACCGGTATCATTCAACAAATGGAACGCCTTTCGCGAAGCTCTCCCAGCAATTAGTGAGATAAGCATCCCCCGGTGGGTACAATTCTCGCCCGCGAAGGCCATTCAATTACATGGATTTTCGGACGCTTCCGAAAAGGCATTTAGCGCTTGTATTTATATTCGAATTCAACATAGCGAAACCTCCTTTTCGTCACACTTGCTTGCCGCAAAAAGCAAAGTCGCTCCACTACAAACTGTCAGCCTCCCTCGTTTAGAACTTTGTGGAGCAGTCTTGCTCTCCAAACTCGTGAAACAACTGCGCGCCCAACTGGACCTGCCACCCCACGAACTAACTCTTTGGTCTGATTCTTCCATAGTACTGGCGTGGTTAGAAAAGCCGCCGCACACGTGGAAGACGTACGTAGCCAACCGAATTTCTCAAGTACTTCAGAATGTCAGCAATGCCAAGTGGAGACATGTTTCAAGCGCAGACAACCCTGCAGATTTAGGAACCCGCGGATGTCGACCGCAAAATTTAGTTGGCTGCTCATTGTGGTGGAACGGCCCGGAATGGCTGGCTCAGCCCTCCACGTTGTGGCCTAAACTTGCGACGCAACATCCCTCTCCTCCAGAACAGAAGCAAGTAGAAGTGTACTACACTGCGGAAAATGACGATCTCCTCGAACGGTTCTCCTTATATTCAAGAGCACTTCGAGTTCTTGCATTCATGCTACGATTTATTAATAAATCTCGTAAACGACCACTTCCGTCCACCCTCATTTTAACGCAGGAAGAGATAAATATGGCTAAAGTTCGCCTCATCAAGAACGCTCAATATAAATACTATGGAGAAACCATCGCCACATTGAAGGCCGCGAAACCCATCAGTAAAAAGAGTTCTTTACTTTCCCTCAACCCGATGTTAGACAAAGCAGGCGTGATGCGAGTGAACGGCCGTCTCGCGTATGCTACACTCAGCTACAGCGAACGGCATCCTATCATAATCCCAGACAACTCTAGATTGTGCTCTCTTTTACTTGATTTCATTCACCAAATACTCCTTCATGCCGAAAAGCAACTTATGATTCGTATAGTCCAACAGGAGTTTTATATCCCACGTTTAAGGCAGAAAGTCAAAAAATGCATTTTCCACTGTAAAACCTGTACGATTTACAAACAACAAATGAAATCTCAGATAATGGCCGCCCTGCCTCCATAACGCGCAACATACTCTCTACCGTTTCATACCACTGGTCTTGACTTCGCTGGCCCGTTTATGGTGAAAACGTCCGTCCTGCGAACCGCCTCACACACAAAGGCATATGTGTGCGTGTTTGTATGTTTTTCAACAAAAGCCATTCACCTCGAAGTGTGTTCTGATTTGACCACTGAGGCTTTTAAGGCGGCCTTTGCTCGATTTGTCGGCCGCCGTGGTATTCCACACAAAATCATGTCTGACAACGGCAAAACCTTTGTTGGAGCCCAGAGATCAATTCAAAGAGAATTTTCCCTCTTCCTCAACGAAGTCACTTCGGATGTGGCGGAAAAGTACGCTGTCCATGGGCTATCATGGCAGTTTATACCTCCCTACGCTCCCCATATGGGTGGCCTGTGGGAAGCAGCCGTTAAAAGTTTCAAGACACATTTCACCAAGGTCGCTGGGAGCCAAAAATTCACCTTTGAAGCCTTCAACACCCTCCTTGTGCGAATCGAAGCGGTTCTTAACTCGCGACCACTCTCTCCTATGTCCCAGGATCCCAATGACGTATCGGCGTTAACTCCAGGCCACTTCTTATGCGGTGCTCCACTCCTGTCAATACCAGAACCCAATGTAGGAAACCCCTCCCTAATAAACAAGTGGCACATGCTTAAAGTTCTCCACCACCAATTCAGTTCGCGGTGGAAAAACGAGTACCTGAAAGAATTACATAAAAGGCACAAATGGAAAAATCCGCAAGTTAACATAAACGAGGGGGATTTAGTAGTCGTGAGGGATGATCTCTTACCTCCGAACGAATGGCGACTGGGACGCGTTGTGAAACTGCATCCGGGTCCCGATCAGAACGTTCGCGTAGCAGAAGTTCAAACTCAGGCAGGGACAATCACGCGCAATATTACGAAATTATGCCTACTACCCCCTATGTAGCTTTGGGGTATCTTTACCCTGTCCAAAACTCTTTTATACTCTTACTATTATGTGTTCAACTCATCTCACCAACTCATATGTTCATAAACGTATCCTTAAACTAGGCGCAAACCCACGAGTCTAATACCACTTACGATTTTTTCTCTGCAGATCATCCAAGGAAACGATGGAGCTGAACAAGTGTCGTCTTTGCTGCCGCGTCCACTCCTTGCGGTACTGTCATGCTTTCAAGGCCATGACTCCAGCTGAAAGATATGAGTCTGCGCGCGTACATAAGTACTGCGTAAACTGTTTGGCGACATCGCATGTTACGGGCGCCTGCCACTCACCTGCCAGCTGCCGTCGCTGCGGAAAAGCCCATCACACGCTGTTGCACCGAGCACCATCCTCATCGCCAGGTCGTAGTCGGCGAGAAATGAACAGGAAGAAAACCGTGGCTAGTCGACGGGTGATCCGAAAACCGAAGGGCAGAGTGCAGAGTCGGACTTCTACCCAGCAACGCATACGGGAGTTGTTCAAGCGGGCTATGCTTACGCTCCAAAGTCTACAACAGCTGCTACGTATTCCAGCGTTCCAGGCCGGCCGCCATGTCGGAGACATGAGCGCAGATCTCACCGATTGTTAATCACTTTGTTATTAATGCACTGGTTCTTAAACCATGAATATGAAAAATTTGAAATGTAAACCCACTGTAACTTTCGAAATTTGAACCTACTCATTGTAACTTAATCTATTGTAACCTAATCATTTTTGCTTATTATATACGGCGGTACGGGGTGGTCTAAGGCGGGTTTGCAGGAGTATAATTCAATCGCTTTCGAACCGCTGAAGAGACCGCCTCGTTTATTTTGAAATATTTTTCGCGCCAATGGCACACTAGTACTCGCTAAGTAGTTTTAAATTTACCTTGAATAACAATTGAATTGATATAATAAAACGTTGTAAAATTATTGCATTCCACAAAGGAAACACCTTGCGTATTCTAAATTAACTTTGCACACCACTACTTCAGGCAAACCCTGAACAATTTGCATACAAATTTTTTTTTCAACTGCGATTATTTTCCTTCTTATTGTCATCTAAACTGTTAAATTGAAGCTGCATGAAATAAGCTGTGAGCCACTGTATTTAGTTATAAATTTGATGTCAATATTAAATTTTCCTTTCAGCTCCGTGATGGTGTTGTCAAGTAGGTTGTCCATAATAACATCAGCGATTGTTGGAGAAATGGGATTGCCCATGGGCATGCCAAAAGTTTGAGCGTATAGTTTGTTGCTGAACATAAGGCAAAAATCTATTATTTCGTGAAATTTATTTTTTGGAATAAAGTTTTCTTTTGAATTAATTATNCTATTATTTCGTGAAATTTATTTTTTGGAATAAAGTTTTCTTTTGAATTAGGTCCCACTTATTCATAATGATTCTCGAAGCTAATGTCGTTGTATGTTTGTAAATAGGGAAATGACATCAAACGAAACTAACATATCTTTAAGATTAAAAGCATTGTTGAGTTATATATATATATTAAACTTTGTAAAATATCGCCAATGTATTTGGACAGGTTGTAACAGGGGACCATAACAGAAGAGATAATAGGACGGAGGGAGACTTCAGGTTTGTGTATTTTTGGCAAGCCATAAATTCTGGGCGCCGTAGCTGCAGTGCAGGTGAGTTGTTGTTTTTCCCTGAAGTTTATGTCACAGTATATACAGTAATAAACCTTTTTGATAATGAGAAGGAGCATGAATTTTGTTGATTCAGAGTTGTATACAAAATTACTGTGATATGAAAGGGAGCAACAACCGTACTATGACAGAGTGGCACAAGTCATGACTGTGTAATATTGGCCGAAACTAATTGCAAATGTGTAAAAACATTGCAAATTATTGTCTATTATTATAGATACTAGTACAGAATATCAAAGTTCGGTGTATAACTTGTTATATTACACCGTACATGATAATGAACTGTTAAATGCTGAAGCGTTTTCAGTTTCAGTAACTTGTAGATCACTCAAACTTGGGTGTGCTTAATGGACTGTGTGGGCGAATGCGCTAGCTGGCATTGGATCTGTATAGCTACACAAACCTTGTTTTTTTTTTTTTAATAAAGACTTAAATATATTCGGAAATTTAGAATTTTGCTTGATAAATTCACAAAATTTACGTTTTTCATAAAAATATAATCTTACAATGGATCTTTTTTTAATTTTAAACTTACATTTAAGAGAACTGCATTCAGTGCTATAATTACGATTTGAGTTTTCCAGTTTATAAAACACAAGCGTTAATTATGTACTTAACTATTGATATTATTCTTCATTAAGCATGAATGTCAGCATACATTAAAGATGAATATTATACTTAACCTACATTTTGTTCATAAATAACACATAATTATGTATATTTTATCCTCGAAAAGAACTTTTTCTAATCATGAGGCGAAATTCCCCACAGTAAGTGTTGCCGTGCGCGCAAAACGAAAATGCTGCACACAACCCAAAAGTACTCCTCGGGGACCAAATGGTGAAAAACTGCGAAAAGGTTTATTACTGTATATAATGTGGTTTATGTGTTTGCCTTTGTAAAGTTCGTCCACTATTTTGTTGTTTTTTCTTCGAAGGGTATTTGTAGGATAAGTTCTTATTGATTTATATGTATTTCTGTCTTCTATTAGTTTGTTCGTCTTTTCTAGGTACTCTGCTTTGTATATGACTACAGTTTTGTTGCCTTTGTCGGCATCAGTTATAACAATATGGTTTTCGTGCTTCTGGATAAATGCCTTTGCTTTATAAAATGCTGATAAAATAAACTTCTCCGCTTCGTTGTGTTTTATGTTGCGCTTAAGCATTAAGATTCTATTGCTCACTTTATTTCTTGCTATTTCCTTTTCCTTATCGTTCTCCAGTGACTGTATTAGTTGATCCATTTCTGCTATTATATGTATCGGCGAAAAGTTTGATTTTGTTGTTGGCAAAGCAAATTTTCTTCCCAGTGAGAGTATCCACTTTACCTCTTCCGGAAAATCTATGGACAGCAGGGGTACCGCAGGGATATAAAAAGGTTCTTATGAGCAGTATATTTCGGCTTTGATTTTTTGTTATTATATTAGAGAAGCTTACGTGGTATTGCGATAAATGCTAGTTTAATGATTTTGTACAGACTACCACATGTTACTAATGAATTTTAAGGTTGGTTAGAGGCCTCTCGCTCCCTTCCCTTTCGTTTCGACAAAAATTACGTACGAAAGGATGTAGTAAAATTTTATTTTGACAAACAAAAACATAAAAACATGCGATCATGAGATCATTACAACGTGCACTAGCAAAACAAAACAATTTATCACAACTAAAGCACAGAGAATTTTTCACAATGCATGTACCTTTTTTGTTCCTAATAAAAATACAGTTTACACTAAATACATCAGAAAACATAAAAATAAAATTTCTAAACTTTGTGCAAAACTCGGGAAAATGCAATAAATTTGCATATAAATTCGCAACTTTCTATTCAGACTTTTTTATAAAAATTTTGAAAATGAAGTTTTGCAGCCCATAAAAATTTAGTTGATTTTTGGTATTGTTTTTACTGAGAGTTTCTTTCATACAAACTATGTTCGACATTTTTTTGTATGTAAAAGACACTATCAGCAAAAAATAAATAATTTCAAAAAATCAACGAAATTTTCTGGTAACTTCAGACTTGCACTTTACTAATTGGCTCAAAAGCTACATTTTCAAAATTTGTGATCAGATGACAGAGTCTCCGAGTCAACAATTTTGTACGGCACGGTACTTATAAGTAATCAAAGAAAAAAAATTAAATACAAGGTAACATTAAAATATCAGTCATTTGTTTCGTTGCTGTGAACTTGTTTCAAAACTTCTGGCTTTTGCTTAATAAATTGTAAAACTCTGTGCATGTAATTTTAACGTATTTAGGTACATACTTATATTAATCATCAACTATTGCTTTTGCAAAACGTGCTAAATTTAAAAAAAAATCGCATATGAAAGAGCACCAACCCACCTCGTAATAAATTTAAGTATACAAATTTTAGTATTTAGTATAGAAATATTCAATTCAAATACGCCAATATTAAAATGAAGCGCTTTGCTCTTAACGGATGCTTTTTCATAATTAAGTTAAAAAATATATATTTAAATTCCATGCTACCTGTAATGGGATTTGAACCCTGACGCTCTGGAAATCAGCAATTCGTGGCAAGAATCTTCGTGCACTCCAGATATGTGCTACAGCCAGACATGTAAATGTGCATTCAAATGTTCAGTTTGATTCAACACCACGTGTGCGTGGTATGAAAGTATTGTTTGTAAATACGAAAATTTTAAAACGATAATCAAATAAAAAATATTCATGTTTACTATGCGTTATTTCCCCAGTAAATTCATAAAATTTTTCTTAATATTACAACGCGTTTTTTCTCTCAGTGTAGTCGTTTTTATTCAAAATTTGTGCAATCAAATAGAAAACCGGGACACTTAAACGAAACCCGGGACATTTTAAGGTTGGACCGGGACAAATAGTGTAAAACCGGGACATGTCCGGGAAAACCGGGACGTCTGGCAGCCTTAGTGTAAAGGATACCTCAGAGGAACCAGAAGTGAAGTGACATTTCAATAATTATTCCAAAACTCAAAAAATAATTTGGTTAGGTACAGCAATATACTGTTAAATTTTTTTCGTAAAGAAAAAAAGCTTTTGTAATACTGCAGTAACATATCAATTCAATGTTTTGTAAAACATAGTAGCGTATTACTGGCGGATTTAATTGCCAAAAACGTGTTTTAGGAAAAAATATTTCGAGTATTTAGCTGCTTGTTTCGATCGCTGTGTGATACGGTTTCAAAACGCTATTTTCCAAATTTGTGTATGTTTTCTTTGCTGGAAAAGTTTGGCAATCTAATAGGTTTCACATTATTGAGAGCAGTAATTTATTTTAATATGGATTCGTTCTCTGTCGGATATTATTTTAAAATAAAAATTTTAAGTATATTTAAAAAATATTTTACATTAATTAAATTTTTTAGAACATACATATCGCGTTTTGGGACGACGTTTTCTGGTTGGAAGCTCAGAACAAGGTGATTCTGACAGCTCGGAAGCCTTGTGACAAAATTATCCTTTAAAATTTTTGAAGTGTGAAGAATGAAACCGACTGAAAAATATACATGTACATACATTTATACATATTAAATCTTATGGTGATTTGGTTTCTACAGAAAAATGTTGCCCTTGCCCGGCGCAAAATGTGTTTGATGTTACACTCAACCCTTTGAAAAGGCATGTTTTTGCCTTCTTGTCCTTGTCCAGCTCACGCATTTCATCATATTATCGTTTTAAGTAACGATCTAATTTTCAGAGCAACCATCTCCCCTGACAAAGCTTCAAAGGACAGAAAAGGTGTCTTTTTTGCTTTATTAGAGTGTGGCATTTTAAGAAATGAAACAACATTTTCTCACCCTTTGCCTTTAATTTATGCGACATTTTTTGGGTAGAAACGAAATCACCATTAGAAAATTATTTTGTGCGCATTTCTTTCAAACCGTAAAAATTTTTCATCTGATGACAAAATTAGGAATGGCTGAATCTTTCTATGTGCGTTGGATAAAAAATGGAAAACAATAACAATAGTAAGTTTAATTTCATGAATAATTTTATTGAGTAAACTTGTGGTTTTAAAGTGTAAATAAAATTTTTTGAACTTCCAAAATTGACCCTAAATATTGTCTAAACAAACAAGCAATTCAACAATCGACAGCTTAAAAATTGTTAAGAATTGCGTTATTAATTTAAAAAAAAAATTGAAAATCGGCCACGAAATAACGAATATAGAGGGTCGTAAGGGTACTTGCGCGCGTTTTTTGGAATGCGGACCACTGTGCAGCACCTCCGCTAGGGCAGGTACCTTGTCGTTGGTGCGGGGGCTTAGCCGAATCGTCAACCGGTCTTCCCCTGGATTAAGGTAACGCGAATGCTCTCGTAGCATCCGCGCTACCCTGACTCAGCTTAGGGCCGCTGGCGGACTGTGACCAAGAACTGCCACCTCCTAATCCAGGGTGTGACGCGACACCGTGCCCATTGGACGGTTTGCAGCCAGGAGGGAAACCGGCTGTATTAGAACGGCGCCTTCTCGACACCGGGCCGCCTCGAGGAGTAACGGTGGCCTTACCGCGACAAGGGGCGCTGGCGCGGCGGACGACGAGATCCTCTACTACTTATAGACTGCTACGTCTGGCAAGTCAGACACGCGGTCGTACGAACAAGATGAATACAACTAAAGAAAATAAACACAAAAACAACAAAAAACAACAAGAAAATAAAGACACTAAAATTAGTAAAGAGGCTACCAAGGAACAAGGTAAAGAGAAGAAAGACAGTAGCACTAAGCCTAAATGCAGCGCGCAAGAGGTTCGGAGGAAGAACTTCCTTAATAGTCTCTCCGATGCTGAGGCAGCTCTATTTATAGAGCATGCAAAGGACGATGAGGAACCCTGCACAAGTTCAGGCATCTACCATGAGAGGGCATTAAGACCAACAGGTGGGCATGAGACCACCGAGCAGCAAAGAAGGCACCGCAGAAGGCACGACAGCGAACCAGCCCAAGCGCGGGATAGGTCCCGCAGCCGTAGCTCCACGGCATCTCGTGACTCTACGAGGCAAGAAAATGAACGCCACCGGGATAGGCGGGAAAAACCACCCACACTTCCGCCTCTGGGGCAACCAGGAGCCCTAGATGACCGCCGGCGGCGTGGCCTCAGTGGGGCAGCCTCAAAACGGTATGTGAGGTACCTGCACGAAGGTAAGACACCCGAGGTGGCTAGGGAACTGGCCCTTGCCATACCGCCCTCAGGGCAGAATAAGACGACCGCACCCGCGAATGAGCGGAAGAGCGGGCATCAGCACGATAAACAAGAATACTCTCGCAAACAGACCGCACCCGCCGACAGGCGGAAGGGCGGGCACAACAGCGAGAGAGGTAGGCACGCACCCGCTGATAAGCGGAGAGAGGGACACCACCAAGACAGGCGTACCGGCGAGACCGCACCCGCTGAAAAGTGGAAGAGCGGGCATGATCGCAGAGACGGTAAGAATAACGACGAAGGTAGGAGTGAAAGGGGGTCCGACGAGACCGCACCCGCTGCAAAGCGGAAGAGCGGGCAGTTAACACCCCAGACTCCCGATCCGAAGAAGCAACGGGGGCAGCCACCACCTCAGGCATCGGGACCCGGGGGTAGGCATTGGGAACCAACGTCCTCGAGGGGTGAGGGAGGGCAGACGCCTAGCTACTCTGACGCTCTTAGGGGCATCAGGGTGGCGGTACTGTCTAGAGACTACCCGGCGGAGGGCTGAGTCCGGAGGAGCTGACTACCCTACAGGATGCCATAATGGATGAGGTATTTAAGGGGTGGTCGCACCCGCTGGCGTTCTGCGGAGTATACTTCCGTCCCGGCATGTTGCTAGTGGACTGTAAAGACGAGGGCACGGCAAAATGGCTAGAGGCGGCTGCACCGAAACTAGAAAGCTAGAGGGGGGCCGTATTGTGTGTCAAACGTGGCGATGACATCCCACCGATGCACAATATGTCCATCTTCCTGCCGAGAAGTGCTGACAAATCGTCGGATTATGCGTTTGGGCTGCTGAGGGCGCAAAACGTAGGGCTTAACCCCCCTGCGTGGCGAGTCATTTCGAGCGCCATAGAGGACAACGGTCTACGTCTTAATGTAGGCATCGACGAAGATTCGTACTGTAGCGTCAGAAGGGCCGGATACAAGCTGAACTATAGATTCAGCTTTGTCACAATACGGCCCTGGCGACAGAAGGCAGCGGACGAGAAGGAGGGGGGCGAGGAGATCAAGGTAGATGGTAATCCCCCTGCTCCAACGGAGACAGGGAGCGCGTCGGCCCATCAGCCTAAACCTCAAACCCAACCTTCGAGTCCAGGAGGTACCGGTGAGCAGAGTTCGGCGGCTCTCATGCAGGGGCAAGTCCCCTCTACACAGGAGCTGCTGGAGGGTCTATATATGAGGCGGCTCGAACTCGACGGGAGCAGCGAGGGCGATTTACGGCTCTCGGACCTCGATGAGCAATGATGAGGCACCCAGCGCCCTTGAAAGTAGCCCAGATCAACCTGCATCATGCGACTGCAGCCTCGGCTGTAATTGCAAGCAGGTTTTCGACGGACGATCTGGGCATATTACTTATTCAGGAGCCGTGGACTTACAGAGGCCAGGTAAGGGGCCTCAAAGGAGCAAGAAATAAGGTAATATGGGACCTCTCTGCTGAGAGGCCCAGAGCATGTGTAGTGCTTAAAAACAATATTGATTATTTTTGCATTACAGAGTTCCTAACACAGGATCTAGTGGCAGTGCAGGTGACGCTTAGGGTGGACGGAAGACCCAAGGACCTAGTCTTCGCTGCCGCTTATTTTCCAGGGGAGACCAACAACATACCCCCGGTAGAGGTACTAAGACTGGTGACGCACTGCAGAAAGGCCCGACTTCCACTAATCCTCGGCGCTGATGCGAATGCTCACCACGTTGAGTGGGGAAGTTCCGACGTTAACAGAAGGGGTGAGTCGTTACTAGAATATATATTGAGTGAA
Source organism: Rhagoletis zephyria (assembly GCF_001687245.7). Taxonomy (NCBI): domain Eukaryota; kingdom Metazoa; phylum Arthropoda; class Insecta; order Diptera; family Tephritidae; genus Rhagoletis; species Rhagoletis zephyria. The sequence continues at coordinate 277,521 of NW_016157244.1, forward strand.
GATCTGAGTATAAATAATGTGGGACATAGCCCGACATTCATCACTAGAGTAAGGCAAGAGGTCCTTGATCTGACCCTCAGCAACAATATGGGTAACGAGCTGGTCAAACAATGGAGGGTGTCCACGGAGCCTTCCATGTCTGACCATAGAATTATCAAATTCGTGCTGGGAGCGGAGGTCAAGGCCTACGCTCCGATGAGGAACCCCAGAAACGCCAACTGGGACAAATATAGAGAGCTTTTAGCTGTGAACCTACCGGGTTTAGAGAGGGAACATAATAGAGAGGGCTGTATTTCGCTAGAAAATAAGGTTAACAGGCTAACGAACATTATGACCGACGCCTTTAACTACAGCTGCCCCGAGACCAAACCAAACCTGGCGTCAAAAAACGCGTGGTGGTCAAGGGAGCTCTCAGCGCTCCGGAAAGCAGTGCGCAGACTCTTCAACAAGGCCAAGCGCACGGGAGGCTGGGATGAGTATGCAGCTAAGCTAACGATCTGCAGCAAAGAGATTAGGAAGGCGAAGAGAACCAGCTTTAGAACCTTCTGTGAAGGTATTTCGAATACCCCAGCAACCGCGAGGCTACACAAGGTTCTAGCTAAAGGAACGGTGGAAACGGAACTTGCGCTTAAACGCAGTGACGGCACCTACACTAGAATCTTGGAAGAGAGCCATCACTCTGCTTGAGGCACACTTGACAGCGAGGTACAAATACAAACAAAAAAGGGCTGTCCTCAGGGGGGGGTCCTATCCCCCCTTCTATGGAGTTTAGTAGTGGATGAACTCCTTCAGCTTCTCTCTGACAATGGTATCCGCTGCCAAGGCTATGCGGACGATATAGTAATCATTGCCAGAGGGAAGTTTGAGAGCACCCTCTACGACATCGGTCAAAGAGGCCTAAGATTAACAAGGGAATGGTGTGCCAAGTTAGGGCTGAGTATAAACCCAGCTAAAACCGCCATCGTCCCCTTTACTAGGAAAAGGGCCCTACCGGGCATGAGGGACATTACCTTGGATGGGGTCGTGGCCAATGTCGCCAGCGAAGTGAAGTACCTAGGACTAATCCTGGACACCAAACTTCTATGGAAGAAACATGTGGATGAGACCACTTCCAAGGCTACGAAAGCATTAATAGTGTGTAAGCGTCTGTCGGGAAATCCTGGGGTTGCAGCCCCAGGATCCTAAGATGGCTTTACACCATGATAGTACAGCCAATAGTGACATATGGGGCAGTGGCCTGGGTTTCAAGAACCACTCTGGCTACAGTGAGACAATCGCTCACTAAGCTACGACTGGCATGTGTATGCATAACGGGAGCGACGCGCACGTGTCCGACGACAGCGCTGGAAGTGGTCCTTGAACTCGAGCCCCTGTACATAACTATAGAACTGGCTGCCAAAAGAACTCTGCTTAATTTCACTAGAGAGGGTCATGGAAGAGGTAAGGTCATTTCCTCTAGGAACATGGCGAAGCTAGAGTCCTCGCTCCCGCTAGTCCTGCTTCCGAGGGATGACATATGTAGAACCATAAGGTTTGAAAAGAGGTTCAAAATTGAGTTAGGCAGTAAGACAACCTGGAGTGCTTCCTCCCTTGAGGGAGTCCTTCAGGATAGTACACTGAAGTGGTACGCAGATGGCTCGAAGACCCCGGAAGGAATAGGGGCTGAAATCTCCGGACCTAGGTCCAGGATCTCTATCCCGATGGGGAAATATCCGAGCATTTTTCAGGCTGAAGTCTACGCCATCTACGTGTGTGCGGATACCATAATTAATAGAGGATACCGTAATGAGAAGATTGTAATTCTTAGTGACAGTCAGGCGGCACTCACTGCTCTGTTATCCTTCGAAATTTAATCGTCTCTAGTCCTTGGGTGCATAGAGAGGCTCAACTCCCTTGGCATGCACAACAACGTCAAACTGGCGTGGGTGCCTGGCCATATGGGAATAGAGGGGAATGAAGCGGCGGACTGTCTCGCTAGAGAGGCGGCAGCCATTACTCCAATTGGCCCTGAGCCCTTCCTGGGAGTGGGTCCCAACACTATTAAGGAAAAGCTCAGGGAGGAGAGGTACAATATGAGGGACTCGAACTGGCAGAGTTCGGTAGGTATGCGACCGGCAAAAAGCCTGCTAAGAGGGTACAACAAGAGTAGATTCAAAAGTTTAATTAGCCTCCCAAAGGAGAGGCTGAGAATATTAACAGGTTTTATTACAGGACACTGCAGACTGGGAGGGCATATGTATAAAATGGGGTTACGATCGAGTGACCTTTGCCGGTTCTGCGACGTCTCCAGTGAGTGTGATGCGGTCAGCAGAAGACGTGAGAGGAGTTTAGGTTCCATGTGGCCACAGTTAGAGCACATTCACTCCTTATCCCCAAAGAAGCTCTGGGACTTCCTGGGGGATCTTGGCTTGGAGGAAGTATTGTGAAGAGTGGAGGGCACAATAGACCATTAGGTCGCAGTGCATACCTCATAATTTATCTATCTATCTATCTACTGTGCAGCACTATCTAGAATTATGGCCAATACTAGTGGACCACGCCAACAATGTAGACAGCTACTAGCAAGTGTAGTGAGAGCAATAATACTATATGGATCAGCGACATAGTTCCACGCATTTAAACGAGTGTCATATGTCCGATGCATTAACTCACATATCGTCGATGCGCCCTACGTGTGTGCTCTGCATTTCGAACGGTGTCGGAAGAAGCTGCTCTAGTTACAGCAGGGCTATTCCCCCTTGATATAGCGGCACAAGAGCAACACGAGCATCATGTGGCAAAGCGAGACCACCCAAACACTGAGTACATGGACTACAAGAGAGCAGCAAGACAACGAGATATGACCCAGTGGCAAGCAAGGTGGGATGCTGCCTCAAATGGAAGGTGGACTCATCGGCTCATTCCAAAACTTGAAGTATGGTAAAATAGGAAGCACGGCGCGGTAGACTACTACCTCACCCAAATTATTAGCGGCCACGGCTGCTTTAAAAGTTACCTCCATCGTTTTGGACACGAGAAAGATCAGTTTTGTGAAATTTGCGGCCCGGAAACGGCAGAAGACGCAAAGCACGTGATATTTACTTGCCCACGATTCAACGATCACCGACGAAGATTAAAGGAAGCTTTGGGTGTTAGCGTTGCACCAGAAAACTTAGTCCTGCGAATGATCGAGAGCGTAGAGGCGTGGATGGCGGTCTGCAGTGTATCAGCAGAAGTTATGCAGCAGTTGCGGGTAAGCGAACAGCAACGACGCAGAAACGAACGAGCACAGCGATAAGAGATAGAGACTAGCTAACGTACAAAGTGCGGACTGAGACTATGAACGGAGACCCCGACGTTCGTACGGAGATGACTGACAATGTCGACCTAAACATCTTCGAGCAATTTCCTCAAACGGCCGCCTGACGAAATACTTGACGGTAGTACCAGGGGGAAAACCGGACGAGAAGAGGTGGTTTTAGTGGGTTAAAGTCTCACACTTACGGGGTTAAGGCTTTCGATACTTTCCATCTCTATATGAAAAAAATAAATAAATAAAAAAAAAATGTACATACTAAATACGAGCACCAATTAATTTCATTTAAAGAAATGGTGTCGTCCATTTCCGCTGTAGCGTATGTAGTGCATATTTTTAGACGCAATATTTAACTACTTCCGGCGAGGAAATCTACCTCCAGTGTCTAATTGTATGATCTTTAATATGACATCTACCGACGAGGTTGATGTCTAGACTTTTTATAGGAACTTTGATTATAGCGAAGGTGTCTGGATAAACAACATTGCGAGTTAATAAAAACGTTGTAACAATGCACATTATCTGCCCTTGGAAGCCTTGTCAGGGTAAACGGTTGTCTCAAAACCAGATGGTTGCTTAAAAGGGCAATATTATGAAATGCGTGTGCTAAACAAGTACAAGGCAAAAACAAGCCCTTTTACCATAAGTACATCTTGCCTACTAATTGTGTTATATTTACAGAAGCAGAGCACAAAACGAGGGCATTTGTCAAAGCAGAGGCAGTAGTTTCGCCATCGCTCCAGCAGAAGCAATAGACGTAACACCGCCAGCACTCATACAGTAGCCAGTAGCAGCAATAATACCACATTCCCACGACAGCCGGTTCTACGTACCGGAATGCCTCGGGTTTTACCCGACCAAGGGCTGTTGTTTCGGCGATCTAACCCTGTTTAGGTCGGTGAAATATCTCAGTCATTGTTCGTCCATGGGGCTACATCTGCTGGCGTATTCTTCTGCTCAGGGCTGGCATTGAGTCAAACCCTGGGCCAGAAACTTACACCTGCTGTGTATGCCAGATACGACTGCACCCCAACTCCACCGCAGTCAAGTGTAATGCTTGCAATGGGTAGAGTCACCTCAGAGTCTGCACAGGCCTACGGACTCATCGGCAGTGGACCACATCATTTGTGGCCCCCTGCTGCTCAAACAGAGCTGCCTCCACGCCTGAGCAGCTCAACACAAACACCACAGCACCACAACCCAACAGACCACACCACCAGAGACTGAAAATAAAAGTTATTTTACAATTTTTGATATCAAAAAGGCATAGTGAAAAAATAATGCTATAGCCTTTTCAAAGGCACCATTAGACTCGTCTCTCATTGTAGATGGTGATTCCTCCATGACTTTTAAAAATGTGGCTTTTATCATTTTGAGCAAATAATACCGATTAATTCTGCTTTTTATTTTTTTAAGGCAAAAATAAAAGTTAAAAGTTGCCTTTTATTTTTTTGCGCAGAAAATATTCGGTAATTGTTGCCTTTTATTTTTTTCAGGCAAAAATAAAAGTCAAAGTTAAAAGTCAAGTATTTCAGAGTTGTGTATACTCGAATTTATAAGTTTTGAAGCTTTTTTTATAATAATAATAATAATAATATCCCAACGGTTTTTACCCTCCATTCCCGCCCATCCGCACGAGGGGCGCAGTCCGCATGACGTACGGAACCAATATTTTAAATTTTTGTGCCGAGTCACGATAGGCAGGAGTTTGTTAAGTGTCGAGATCTAAAACTGTTCAGCTACAGAACTAAATTCATCAGCTGATTTTATGTATTTATGTCAATAATTCACTTATTGAGAGAGGAGAGTATCGCTTTCTTAATGCTGAAAAGCGGATCTGATATATCAAACGTGCTGGAATGAGAGTTAAAATCCTGGCATAAGCAACGGAGTGGGTCGTGCAATTCAAAATTGGTTTTACAAGCTTTCAGAAATATGGGACAAAAGTGTCTTGATACGCGTGACGGAACATTAAAGCTTACATCAGCCAGAAGAGACGGACTTGAAATTGAGCCTGTCAGTAATTTAACCATAAAAATTATACCAAGCATTTCCCTGCGACTGGCAAGTGTAGGAAGGTTAATAAGTTTTAAGCGACTCGTATAAGGTGGAAGACTATATTGAGAATCCCATCGGAAATTTCTTAAAGCAAAAAGTAGGAATTGTTTTTGAATTGATTCTATCTTGTCTGAGTAAATTTGATACCTTGGATTCCAAACCACCGAGCCGTATTCCAGAATCGGCCTAACTAATGTTGTAAACAGGGTTTTAGTGATATAAGGGTCACTAAATTCTTTTGACCATCGTTTCACAAATGCAAGTACACCTTTAGCCTTGTTGACTGTCACATTAATGTGAATATTAAAATTAAGCTTAGGATCCATTGTGATACCAAGGTCCACAAAATTGTATACCTGTTCCAGGTTATGGTTACCTATTATATAAGAAACTGGCAGAACAGCTCTTCGCGAGAAGCACATTACTTTACATTTCTTAAGATTTAGAGGCATAAGATTTACTTGACACCAGTAAGCCATGCTGTCTAAGTCTGATTGTAGCAAAGACCTTTCTTTAATTGAAACGTACGATTTATAAAGCTTTACATCATCTGCATACATTAAAATTTTGGAAAATTGTATATCTGTAGAAATATCGTTTATAAAAAGCAAGAACAGAACCGGGCCTAGGTGGCTACCTTGAGGGACTCCTGAAGTAACATCAATGACGTCAGAGATAGTATTTTTAAACAATACCCTTTGTGATCTATCATAGAGGTATGAAGAGATCCAACGTAGAAAATTAGGTGGAAGACCAAGAAGATCAAGTTTATAGATGAGCAACGAGTGGCACACTTTGTCAAATGCTTTACTGAAATCAGTATATATAACATCAACAGTTTTGCTCTCACTAAATGCTTTTGAGATATAGGATGTTAATTCAAGTAAATTTGTAGAAGTTGATTTGCCCTTGCAAAATCCATGTTGACTGTATGAAATGCTTGAAGTGATAGAATGCGTCAACCGATTTGTTATAATTGCTTCAAATAATTTAGGAATTGCAGAAAGCTTAGCTATGCCCCGGTAGTTCTCCACTGAAGACCTGCTACCGCTTTTATGTAAGGGGGTTATGAACGATTCCTTCCATACAGTTGGAAAAACGCCCTCTTTAAGAGACAAATTAAATAAGGCTGTTAACGGCTCATAGAGATAATCAGCACAATTTCTAAGAAAACAAGTGGGGATCTGGTCAGGACCATAACTAAAAGACTGCTTTAAGGACTTCAGGTAAACTAAAACATCATCGGGAGATATTATAGGGTTATGTATTGAGTTAATTGGACTTAGTTTAAAAGGATAGTCAAAGTATGCTTGGGAGTTAGTGGAATAATTGGATTTAAAAAACTGAGCGAACATGTTAGAAATTGTTTGATTATCACCAGAGACGGTATTTTGATACTTCATGGCGGAAGGAAACCCACGTACATTTCGCTTGGAGTTTACGAAATCATAAAATGATTTGGGGTTATATATTATACGTCGTTTGATTTTACACAAGTAATCTTTATAACACTTTTTGTTTAATTCAAAGAACTTGTGACGCAAAAGTGAGTATTTTACATAGTATGAGTGTAAGCCGGTTTTTTTGTGTAATCTAAAATAACGTGACTTTCTGTTTTTCAAGTTTCTCAGTTCTTTAGTGAACCATAACTGTGTTTGTTCTTCAGGAACACACATGCGTTTAGGCACATACTTTTCAAATAATCTATGTACAGTAAAATTAAAATGTGCAACGCTTTGCTCAACTTTTTCTTTGTATATAGGCCACGACAATTTAGACAATTCTTTATTCAGTTTTTTAAAGTTGGCTTTCGAAAAATCAAAGCGAATATTTGGTTCGTATGTTTGGACATCGCAATTTTGACCATCGTTTATAATTTCGTAAGATATCTCAATAGCAGGGTGGTAGACATCTTCGGGCAAAACTAGTGGGTCACATTTATTTACAGCCGACTTAGATGCATCATCAACATAAACAAGATCTAATACTTTGCCAAACTTATTGCGAAGTACATTAACTTGATTCAGGCAGAGTTCAGCCATCTCCTCTAAAAATACGTTGTTGCACGCGCTAGACGAGAAAGGTACAATATCATTGTCAATGATGTTCCATGATACATTTGGTAAATTAAAGTCACCCAACACAATCAATGAATCAGAGGGTTTAATCATTGAATTAATTGATTTCAGTAAAGATACATGTTGTGAATACACTGATAAGTCAGATCGGGGAGGAATATAGCATAGAGCTAAGTAAGTAAACCCCCTTCCAACCTGAACACGAATGCATTTGAATTCTGCAGATTCGATGTGTGGAAGACTAACTTCTTCAGATGGTATTGAAGAGTCTACGGCAAAGAGTACGCCACCGCCGACTCTGTCCTCCCGATCTTTTCTGTAGATATGATAATTATTTGAAAGAATCTCTGAATTAAAAGTGTGAGGTTTGAGCCAAGTTTCAGTCAAAGAAATTATATTATAATTGCATTCAAGGCCATTAAGATATAAATTCGTTAATTTAGTATTTATGCCTCTTACGTTTTGATAATAAATACTTAAAGCAGATTTAGTAATCAGTTTTTTGGTTCTGTATTCTGACGGGGAATATTTGCTAAATTATTATTTTTGTTGGGCCTATACTCAAATTCACGAACGAAAGCTCCGGAGGGCCAAAAAGAACTACTAAGCAGCATGTCAAAATTTTCTAAATTTACGTCTATTTTAAATGAAGAAATATTTCTTTCATATTTAAAATTAAATTTTCTGATACTTAAGTTGACAGTTTTAACTTTGGACGAGATGTAAAACTTTATATCGTCCTCGGAAGTATCCCTCGAAAATCTAGATACAAATATAGACTTCTTTGGGGGAACCACAACCAGTCTCCTAGTATCAGACTCGATTACCGGCGGACGGGGTTGAGTAACTGAGTTACTAATTGAGGGTAGAGTAAGCGTTGGAAGATTAGATGGCGGTGCCACAACTTCAACGGGGGACGGGGAAGATACTGCAGGGTCGTTATTATTAGAAGCAGACTTTGATATATGTTCTTTTGAGGAAGATAACTCCGTTGTCTGTGGACATGGAGAAGAAAGATTAATTAAGTCATTCGGAAGATTGTTCTGACGTGGAACGGTCCTTTCATTAGGCGGACTATGAAGACGCTTACGTTTTGACACACGAATGTCCTTCATAGATTGTACGGTATCTAAGCATTTAAAAGATTTAAATACATTTTCGTAATGTTTAAATTTTTCGGTCAGTACCGACAACTCTCTCCCTACCTCAGAAAACCCATTTCTGGTTTGCCTAAACAACTTAAAGAGATCAACTTCGGTTGACCTGCACTTTAAGCAAGACCAGCGAAGACCTTTGCCATCATTAATAGCGTCCAGAATTCTTCCTGTCAAACCAGCACATTTTAGATGGCAAATACCATCACAGAGCCAGCACGATAAGTAGCGTTCAGATTCGCTTTTAATTTGGCAGTTATCAAGATCACACTTCATATTGAAAGATTTAATAACACTTATGTTAATAAAAAGACAAGCAAAATAAGTTTAACACAACACACACAACAATTTAGGAGCTGATGTATTTAGCTTAAAATATATGTAGCGAACAGTTTGAGTATCACTGTATTGTGACACTTAATAAACGCAGCGCAAACAGCTGTGACAAGAAATACTAAACGAAGTAAACAAAAAGAGCAAAAAGAAATGTGCAAAAATAGAAACGATCTCAGTTAACTACAAAGGAATAACAACAACAATGATAACAACAAATGACTCGGCAAGATTAGATGTAAGCTAGTGAAATTTAATTAAATTTAATAAAAACCACAAAAATCACAAAACTTTCACTTAGCTTCGGTTAAGATGCTCGTAGGCACTTTTTATAGCAACTTTTACTCAAAATTAGCACAATAAACTTTGCAAAATACAAAGACCAATCAAGGCACAATATAAGTAGAACTTGACGTTTGCGGAATTTATCTTTTATCTGGAATTTAATAACCCCCTAATATATAAATGCCAGTGTTAGATCAAATCTATACATATATGTATGTACATATGTATACATAACTACAATACATGAAGGCAATTTTTGTTAACGGCATCACATCTGCACCGATTATTCGATTTTCAAAACTGAGGTTTCAAATTAAAGGGCTGGCCTCTAAACGTAAAGGGTTGCCACCTTTTTTTTAAATTATAAAACCTGCACCGCTCGTTGTATTAAAAAATATCAGGTGCAAAATGAAAGGGCAGGGCCTCTAGAAGTACAAGGTTTCATTTCTTTGAAAAGGGTTGCCACCTGCTTTAAAAATCACAAGACCTAAATGATGTAAACGAGATTGGTCTATAGATCTACAAGGAAGAACGTCTCATTATTTTTTTTAAAGGGTTGCCACCTGTTCAAAATTATCTTTTTGTGCAGAGCACCAGATTTATACCGTTCTCTCGATTTTAAAATGAGGTTCCAAATTAAAGGTATTGACCTAGAGATTTTCTTTGGGTTTAATTTTTTAAAAGGTTTGCCACCTAATTAAAACTCTATATATATCGCAAAATTGGCATCAAGCAAAAGGGTTTTTATACTAAATTAATATGTTCCTGCTTTTAAGAGTTGCCACTATTACAAAAATATATGGCTACGAAAGGTAAGTAACGTATTAAAGACGTATCAAACGACAGCTAATTAAAAGGGCTTTTGTGTAAATGTATGTGACGCTCGCTAGCTCTAACCACTACGCCGCCCAATACCACAGCAGCGCACACAGCCAATTGCGGTCAGACAACACACATCCCTCACCAATACCCCCCACCCAGCCAAACATAGGAGTCTTATCGCCCCATGACACTCCTTTCGCCGGTAGTGAAGACAGTAGAGGTCTTGCTACTCCCGTAATTTGCGAACATCTGTCCCCAGCGAAGCGTCAGCATGGTTTCCGTAAAGTGCACAGCACAACAACAGCACTAAACACTCAGATATCACGTGGCCTAAACCGCAACCGCCCCTGTGAGAGAAGTATTCTTTGGATCTGTCACTCGACGCTGCTAGAAGACATAGAGGCCTCCTTTCCCCCACAGAGACTCAAACAGTGATCGGCGAATTACACAGTGCTACAAAAAAGCATAAAGTAGAAAAACCTGGGAAGTTATGTATATTTTCTGGTAGGTCTTTTCGAGTAAAGCCAGAATCGAAATATGAAATTTGCCAAACACCCCCAAAATCTTGACTTACCGTTAAAAACCCGATTTTTCGTACTTTTGCACACTTATAAACCTGTAACTTAGTTCATTATGAACAGAGTTTCATTTTATTTTTCAATTTTAGTGAGGTTTTTACGCACTATTTCATAAGAAAACCGTGCTAGTTCTAAATTGATTGTAAAACCAAATTTAATAACTTCAAAAATCGGATGAAAGTTTACTGAGGTTTTTAACTTTTTATGAAAACAAAATTTTTGCAAAAATATTATTTTTGACTATACTACTCAAAAATGTTTTCTTCACCGTTTTTTTCTTAATTCAGCATCACCAGTTTCTCGTTGTAGTGACCAGCAATATTCTGAAATCATTTTTATACCCAAGCGCACTTGTGCACAAGGGTATTATAACTTTGTTCTCACAACGGTTGTTTGTAACAGCCAAAACGAATCAAGATAGATATGGACAAATGTATAAATAAATGATCAGAATGAAAAAAAAATCGATTAAGCGGTGACTGTATGTCCGTCCGTCCGTCTGTGCACACGATAATAATAATAATAATAGATTGGCGCTTACACATATGTTAGTGTTTGGCCGAGCTTCTCCTCCGATTTGTGGCGTGCGCCTTGATGTTGTCACACAAAGCGGAGGGACCTACAGTTTTACGCCGACTCCGAACGGCGATTGTATTTTTATGAGAAGCTGTTTTTCATGGCAGAAATACACTCGGAGGTTTGCCATTGCCTGCCGAGGGACGACCGCTGTTAAGAAAAAACCTTTTTTCTATATTTTTGCGATGTTGCTTTGACCAGGGTTTGAACCCAGGCATTGTGGAGTGGAAGCGCGCACTGCTTACCACTACACCACAGCGGCCGATAACTCGAGTAAAAATTTAGATATCTTTACGAAACTTGGTATGTGTACTTCTTTTTAGCTTAGGACGGATGGTATTGAAAATGGGCAAAATCGGACAATAACCCCGCCTACCTCCCATATAACGGTAGTTTTCAGAAATACGAACACTGCGACATTTCATTAACTAAATACTGAAGCTTACTCACTCAAAATTGATACTTACAATCATTTTTAGACGAAAATTAAGAATATAAATTATTTGGAAAATGGTTTTGACCTTATTACACCGGCACACAAAAAAAAAGGTTGTTTGTACATCCGACACCACCTACCTACCGGCATATATTTTGACCGCTGAATCCGAATTTTAAGTCAGTTTGAGCCGTACACCCTTAAAAAATCACACGTAAAAAATCTTTCCCCTTATTCGGTGTATACATAATTTTTTAGACAAATTGCAATTTTTTGCTATTTTTAACATATTTCAAGGTTTTTTACAATTTTTTAAGATTTAAAACGGTTTATGGTCTAGACACACTTCGGTTTTGTATTCAGCGGATAAAAATACATAAGAATTATGCTTGGTTTAGTTTCATAAATTTTTTTTTATTACCATTTATCCCATTTTAGCTATTTTTACAATTTACTCGATATTGAAGGGTGTACGGCCCAAACTAACATAAAATTTGGATTCAGCGGGTCAAAATACATGCCGGTAGGTAGGTGGTGTCGGATGTACAAATCGTAGGTATTTCTTGGTGAAAGTGTTCGCCTTGTTCATCACTGAACTGGCCCAAATTATCTGGGAAGAAGTCCAAATGCAAATGAAGGAAATGAATTTTTATGGGCATGTTAAAACCCATTCCACCGTAAGTAAATTATTGCATAGCGCTACAAAACACTTCCATGCACGTTTTTCTACAGAGCTTAGCTTGTTCAAAAAGCTCACTTTGCTCAAAATTGTATGAATTTGAGGTCCTATGAAAATACATAAAATCCATAAAAAGAGATAAAACCGATGAAAAAGTACTAGACGAGAGAAGAAAAAATTAATACCTCCTTTTATTTTGCCTTCACTTAATTTTGAGAACACCACTTTAAGATGCCAAAAAGCGGTTCTATTTACATAAAATTTTTTTACAATTAGGGGTATTCTCGGAGTCTTTCAAAGCCCTTGCACGGTACATGGATTGCACGAAAAAAAACGGTCTTGCTATGGGACAGATTTGCAAACCGTGCAATTCGTGCACCTTGCAAGGGCTTTGCAAGACTGAGAGAATACCCCTATAGCGTAATATATCTAGCTTTAAATGCATGTAAAACAACATGTTCAGCTTTAACCAATGGGACGTTTAAAACGTTTTCCGCCCTATTAAATGCCTCACGGGATGGTCATACTTTGCGATCATAGAAAACGTCAATTAAAATAAAAAACTGTTAAGCAAAAATTTTTGAGTTGCATAGCCAAAAATAATATTTTTGAAAAAAATTTGGTTTCATAAAATGTTTAATAACTCAGTAAACTTTCGTACGATATTTAAAAATAAACACTCGTTTTTCTCGCTATTAAATTTAGTTTTATAATCAATTTAGGACTAGAATGGATTTTCTTATAAAATAGTGCGTAAAAACCTAACCAAAATTTAAGAAAGGCGAAAAAAGTAAAAAAAAAAAAATTTTGCTGGGTATATACTAGGGATGTTAATTTTTCGTTCCGACTCCGGGATTTTCGGGATGGCGTTGTCAAAGTCCCGGGATTCAGATATTCATAACTTTTATACAACTTGAATCGAAAAAATTGCTTCTATATTGTTTGAGAAGCTTTCCTACCATGAAATAAATAATAAATAAATGGGTTTGAAACCATGGTACAATAATTACAGGTATTGTCTTCCCAGAGAGCGGATATTCCGATCTGCCTTATTTAAAAAATATCATTGTTGCCCACACTAAAACGTTTACTGCTGGAAATATCCCTTTTTCCATACCCATATACCATATATGTTCACGTATTTTTTGTTTAATAAACCATCTTACAGAGAACTTATTCAATTTGCTAAAGCCGGAAATAAAACATTTGCTTGTAAATAAATTAAAACTTTGTATGGCTCACTTCATTTCAAAAGTTGTTTCTTTTGTTTTGAAAAATTTTAAAAATTAAATTGAGCGAAAACAAAAAGCAAAGCCAAATAAAAGTAAAAGAATCAATATTGAACTGCGTAAAAATTAAAATAAGGGAGCAGGAATTTCGATGTGAAGCAAAACTGTCTAGGAAGACAATACCTGTAATTGTACCATGGTTTGAAACCTACTTTTTTATTTAAAGTGGCGTTTTTATTTTTTCTCTCTGACCGCAGGATTTATTTTGAAGGACTTTGTAATTTCAAAGATATGATTAATTCCAAAGATTATTAAAAAATTCAATGCGATGTAGAATAAAAATATGGGTAACAAATGCAATTGGAAATTTCTTTAGAATTTAAAAAATTAAAATTTTTTGGATTCACCAGGACGAATAGGTAATTTTTAAGCTGACAAATTTAGAACGAAATTCGAACAAATATTACGAAATTTCAAGGATAAAATTATAAAATTACATTTTCAATATTTACCAGCCCTTCTGCACTAGAAACTTGAATATGTTTAAATTCTACAGGGTTTCCTCATTAATTTTATACCCATACTTCTTCTCTAAGCACATTTCTCTGAATTTTTTAAATCATTTTTGAATTACAGACGTCAGAGTGAAAAACTAAAAACGCAATTTTACTATATTTGGCCCATGGTTTCGCGAGTATATTGATATTTGTATTTTAAATTTACTATCGCCCGGTGTTATATGTACATATAATGAGCTAGACATTTATAAAAAATATATTAATTAATAAATAAAAAAAGAAATATAGCCAATACTCGTCAAGAAAAGGAGTTTCTATTATTGCCATCAGTGCAAATTATAAATCCCGAAAATCCCGGGATTACTTGCCAAGAATCCCGGGATTTCCGAGACCTTAAAAAGTCCGCGATCCCGGGATTAACATTCCTAGTATATACACACAGATCTCTTAATGTTTCTTTATTCACATATATATTGTTCGAAAGGCCCAAGTATCTTCTTCTTAAACCCGGCAATAAAATGAGACTCGGTTCATAATCAACTAAGTTACAGGCTTATAAGTGCCCAAAAGTACGAAAACCCATTTTTTAACGGTAAATCAAGATTTTGGGGGTGTTTGGCAAATTTCATATTTCGATTCTTGATTTACTCGAAAAGACCTACCAGAAAATATACATAACTTCCCAGGTATTTTTTAGTGTCGCACAGTGTTACCTGAGTGGTCGACACTCGTTAGTAATGGTTAGAGACAAATCGGGTGGTGTCCTTTCCCCATTACTGTTTAAATACTATATTTTCAAGCTCGCTCAACCACCAGAGGGAGTCGCGACTAGGAACGTTAATCCCGGGATTCCGGGATCCCAGTTTTTTAGGTCCCGAATTTGTAATTTGCACTAATGGCAATAATAGAAATTACTTTCCTTGACCAGTATTGGCTATATTTATTTTTTTATTTAATAATTAATATTTTTTTATAAATGTCTAGCTCATTATACATATAACTCCGTACGATAGCAAAAAATTTTACACACAAAAATCAATATATTCGCGAAACCATGGGCCAAATATTGTAAAATTGTGTTTTTAGTTTTTCACTTTGACGTCAGTAATTCAAAAATGATTTAAACATTTCAGTGAAATGTGCTTAGAGAAGAAATATGGGTATCAAATTAAGAGGAAACTCTGTAGAATTTAATCTGATTAAATGTTTTTGTGCATAAGGACTGGTAAATATTGAAGATGTTCTTTTAAAATGTTATCTTGAAATTTCGCAATATTAGTTTCGAATTTCGTCCTTATTACTTTATCCGCTTCAAAAATTACCTATTCGTCCTTGTGAATCCAAAGAATTTTATTTTTTTTATTTACAAAGAAATTTCCTCTTTCATTTAGTACCTATTCTTTTATTCTATTTTGCATTGAATTTTTTAAATAATTTTTAGAATTAATCGTATCATAGAAATTACAAAGTCGTTTAAAATAAATCCTTCTAACTTTATCAGCTTAAAAAATTACCTAGTCGTCCTTGTGAATCCAAAAAATTTTTATTTTTTTAATTCTAAAGAAATTTCCACTTTCATTTGGTACCCATATTTTTAATCTACATTGCATTCAATTTTTTAAATAACTTTGTGAATTAATCATATCTTTAAAATTACAAAGTCCTTTAAAATAAATCTTGACGTCAGAGAGAAAAAATAAAAACGCCACTTTAAGTAAAAATGTAGGTTTCAAACCCATTTATTTATTATTTATCTTATGGTAGGAGAGGTAGACGCAATTTTTTCGATTTAAGCTGTTGAAAAGTAATGAATATCTAAATCCCGGGACTAATCCCGGGATCCCGGGATTCTGATAGCGGCATCCCAAAAATCCCGGGAACGTAACAAGTGAAAAAATTTATATCCCTAGTCGCAAATGTCTCTTACGCTGATGATTGTTCGATAATGGCGTCTGGGAATGGAATTGATGTCATAAAGTGCTCGAAAGTAAATGGGTATCTGTCCGAGCTTTCTCGCTTCTTCACTGCTAGGAGCCTAACAATATCCCCTACAAAATCTTCAGCTACCTTGTTTACCACCTGGACGAAGGAGGTTAGACTACCGCTGGGTATTCACGTTGTTGATACACCCATTCCGACGGTGAATAACCCCAAAATACTCGGTGTGACTTTCGACAGTTTGCTCTCCTTCTCTACGCATACAGCAGCAATTGTGAACAAAGTACAGAGTTGCAACAAGATCCTCAAATCGCTAGCCGGCAGTACTTGGGGCAAAGACAAAGAAACGTTGCTGGCAACCTACAAGGCAATTGGCTGGCCGGTTCTAAATTACGCAGAAATAGTGTGGTCGCCAGGGACCAGTAGGAGCAGTGGAAGAAGCTGCAGAAAACACAAAACACATCACTTCGGACAGCGACAGCGACCGGATGTCTTCTGGTGGCGCCAGAACATCATCTACATGACGAGGCGCTAATGCTCCCTATAAGGGAGCATAACAGAATGCTCTGCAAGCAATTCTTAGTAGTGAGACAAAGACGTGGACACCGGAACAGACACTTGCTTGCATAGGAGCCCTCGCCAAGGTATGTCAGAAGGCATCTATACGAACTGACGGACGAAGTCCAGAGGTTGCTTTGTGAACCTCTGGACTTCGTCAGTATATCGACAGGCCCTGAGCGGCATTCACAGGGAGTCAGTCTCAAGTTACGTAAACTCCAGACCTGTGAATGCCGTTATGGGCACACAACCACCTGACGTGGACGAGACGAAGCTTCGTCTGCCTCGGCAGACTCGGACCACAATAGCCCAACTTCGCTATGGCTACTGCAGCAGGTTGAACTCATACCTGAGCAGACTAGATGCAGATGTGCCAAATGAGTGTCCGGCATGCGGGGAGACACAGACGTTTCAAGAAACGAAGTTGCACAGCAACTCAACTCTGGTGGTTGCCCCGTTTACAATGTGCTCCGTAAAGATCGTTCATCCTATACCACACAGTGCAGTATCGGCTTATCGAAGAAGACATCGACCCGAGGGACTCCACCCTAGAAAGTCAGGGCATAGCTGTCCGGTCAGGCGATGTCGAGCTCGAAATATTTAACGTGTATATACCCCCTGTCAACTGCTGCCCGGCAGGATGTCACCCTGATATAGGTGCGCTACTCAGAGGTGATAACCGAATGGTAATAGGTGACTTCAACGCGCATCACGATCTCTGGCACTCAAGCCTGGCTAATGATCGTAGGGGAAATCTTTTGCCTGAGCAGTAAGGCGATTCGACATTCTGAACTATGAACGGCGACGCCCCACCAGGATTGTGGGTAGGTGCAGCTGCTCGCCAGACCTTACAAGTGCTAGCGCTGGTCTGATCAATAGCATCATGGCGACCTATGCTAACACTAGCATCAGACCATCTACCCATAATCATCTCGATCAAAAAGCCCACCGACCTTGCGCGCGGGGACCACCGAACTTTAACAAAGCTGATTGGGACAGCTTCGCGGAAGTTACCGAGAGCAGCTTCGCCGCCCTTCCGACACCCACAAACGTACATGCTGGCGAACGCCAGTTCCGCAGGGTAGTCACTGCCGCAGCGGCTCGCTTCATACCGTCCGGATGTATCGCGGAAGTCCGTCCAAATTTCCCGACCGAAGCAGCTGTACTTGCAAATGAGCGNAAACGAAGTTGCACAGCAACTCAACTCTGGTGGTTGCCCCGTTTACAATGTGCTCCGTAAAGATCGTTCATCCTATACCACACAGTGCAGTATCGGCTTATCGAAGAAGACATCGACCCGAGGGACTCCACCCTAGAAAGTCAGGGCATAGCTGTCCGGTCAGGCGATGTCGAGCTCGAAATATTTAACGTGTATATACCCCCTGTCAACTGCTGCCCGGCAGGATGTCACCCTGATATAGGTGCGCTACTCAGAGGTGATAACCGAATGGTAATAGGTGACTTCAACGCGCATCACGATCTCTGGCACTCAAGCCTGGCTAATGATCGTAGGGGAAATCTTTTGCCTGAGCAGTAAGGCGATTCGACATTCTGAACTATGAACGGCGACGCCCCACCAGGATTGTGGGTAGGTGCAGCTGCTCGCCAGACCTTACAAGTGCTAGCGCTGGTCTGATCAATAGCATCATGGCGACCTATGCTAACACTAGCATCAGACCATCTACCCATAATCATCTCGATCAAAAAGCCCACCGACCTTGCGCGCGGGGACCACCGAACTTTAACAAAGCTGATTGGGACAGCTTCGCGGAAGTTACCGAGAGCAGCTTCGCCGCCCTTCCGACACCCACAAACGTACATGCTGGCGAACGCCAGTTCCGCAGGGTAGTCACTGCCGCAGCGGCTCGCTTCATACCGTCCGGATGTATCGCGGAAGTCCGTCCAAATTTCCCGACCGAAGCAGCTGTACTTGCAAATGAGCGTGACCACCTACGCCAGGTCGATCCCGGGGACCCTCGCCTGAGGGACCTTAATTTGGAGATTCGGGAACTGGTAAATTAGCACAACCGGAAAAAGTGAGAGGAACACTTGATGGCCTGTAACTTCACATCTGGTGTGAGTAAGCTCTGGTCAACCGTGAGGTCCTTGTCCAACCCAACGAAGCGTGATGACAGAGTGGAAATTTCATTCGAACGTCGCGCTTCGTCGGACCCGAAGAAATGCGCGAACTACTTTTGTAGGCAGTTTACACTGCCTCCTTGGTAGACAAGGCCAAACGTCAAGTGACCAACTGCCAAAAAACAGTGCATCACTTGTTTTCACCAGCGGTGAAGTGACGCGGGCTATCGGGAAGGCGAAAGCCTCCGAAGCCATTGCACCCGCCTTAATCTGTATGCTGATGCTGAGACATTTAGGGCCTGCGGGAGTAGCTTATCTAATGGAGGTCCTCAACCTGTCAATGGCCACTCTCATCATTCCTGATGTGTGGAAATCAGGGAGAGTGGTCCCACTGCTAAAACCAGGGAAGCCCGCCAACAAGGGAGACTCTTATCGCCCGATAAAGCTCCTTTCTCCGGTCGAGAAGACACTAGAGGCCCTGCTACTCTCATAATTCACCTGCCACCTGACCCAAGCGAAGCATCAGCACGGATTCCGTAAAGTGCACAGCACTTAACGCCATAAACACCCAAATAACTCGTGTCCTAAATCGAAACCGCCCCTGTGAGACTACGGACCTAGTAGCGCTGGACTTGTCAAAGGCGTTTGACACCGTCTGCCATTCCACGCTGCTAGAAGACATTGAGGCCTCCTCACTCCCACAGGGACTGAAGCGATGGTTGGCGAATTATATGACTGGTCGACAGTCGTCAGAAATCTTTCCACAAGGTGGAGTTCTGTTCCCCTTATTATTTAACTTCTACATCTCGAAGCTTCCCCAGCCACCTGAGGGAGTTTCCCTGATCTCGTGCGTCGACGATTGCTCCGGGAATGGAATTGATGACCCCTCCTCAAAAGTAAACGACTATCTCTCCAGCCTTTCTCGCTTCTTCACTGCAAGGAGCCTAACACTCTCCCCAACGAACTCAACGGCGACCCTCTTCACCACCCGGGCGAAGGAGATCAGGCTAGAATTAGGCATACACGTCGATGGCACACCAATACCGACAGTAAACAACCCGAAAATTTTAGGGGTCACCTTTGATAGCCTGCTCTCCTACTCCACACACAAAACCGCAGTTGTCAATAAAGTACAGAGCCGCAACAAGGTCCTCAAGTCACTCGCCGGCAGCACTTGGGGCAAAGACAAAGAAACATTGCTGGCAACATACAAGGCAATTGGCAGGCCGGTTCTAAACTATGCTGCACCAGTTTGGACGCCGGGGACTAGTTGGACGCTGTGGACGAAGCTACAGACATGTCAGAACGCCGCACTCCGGACAGCGACTGGGTGCCTTCTGATGACGCCTGAGCACCACCTACACAGCGAGGCCCAAGTGCTCCCCGTAAGGGAACATAACAAGTTGCTTTGTAAGCAGTTTCTGGTGGGGTGCCACAGAAGTGAACACCCAAACAGACCTGTGCTACAGGAGGAGCCTCCACCCAGGCACGTCAGGGGGCACCTATGNGTGGGGTGCCACAGAAGTGAACACCCAAACAGACCTGTGCTACAGGAGGAGCCTCCACCAAGGCACGTCAGGGGGCACCTATGCGTGTACAAGGACGCAGTCCAGCAATACGTAGACCAACCACTGGACCCGACGACGTACAGACGAGAAATCAACGACATCGCTAGAGAGTCAGTCACCACCTACCTTGACTCCCGGCCTATGAATGCCGTGATCGGATCCCAATCACCACCCGTAGAAGAGACGGAAGAGAAGAGTCAAGTTATGTAGATTCCCGCCCTGTGAATGCCGTTCTAGGCACACAACCACCGGACGTGGACGGAACAGAACTTTGTCTGCCTCGGGCGACCCGCACTACAATAGCCCAACTTCGCTCTGGCTATTGCAGCAGATTCAACTCCTACTTGAGCAGAATCAACGAGGATGTGCCCAACCAATGCCCGGCATGTGGAGAGTCGCCATATAACTCCCGGCACCTCTTCACATGCTAACGCCCCTGTCCCTATGGACAGCCCCTGTGAATTTGGCACACTTCCTGGGCCTTCCCCTAGCTGAAATTGACGACAACGTTGATGGATGAACCGCCCCGAACGGGGCTTGGTAGCCGCTACAACAACAACAACAACAACGGGGCTTCAATTGCCAAGAGAGACCCGCGTTACCCTGGCCCAATTACGGTCTGGATACTGTAGCTACCTGTCCAGACTCGACCCCAACATCCCCAATGAGTGTCCGGCATGAGGAGAATCTCCTCATGACACCAACCACCTCTTCACATGCCAGCTCAATCCGACTCAACTGACACCCCTCTCCCTCTGGTCCGACCCTATTGAAACAGCTCGTTTCCTGGGCCTTCCGTTAGTTGAGCTTTACAACAATGATTGAATGTAGACCCGAAATAGGCGGGGCTTAGTAGTGCCGCTACAACAACAACAACAACGACTGAGATACTAGCCGATCTAGGCGGGGTTGTTTTAGCCGCTACAAAAACAACAGCAACAAGCAGTAATACCACAAGCGCTCTAGAAATACCACTTTCGGTTAGTTTATTCTTTGAAATAGTTTGAATGATAAAATATTATCTATGGGCGTCAAAAAAAAGAGAAAGATATTTTTGTTGGTTAAATAGAAACTGTGGGTAAGTCTCGATATAATAAAGTGAAAAGTTGTATGTGAAATATATATAAAAATAATACATACCTTTTTTCAATGTCCTCCAAATCAAGATTGACCTTTTTTATTCTCTTTTCCGTAGATATAAGATCGTTTTTACAATTCAAAAGTTTACGTTTTCGATCTTCGACAGATATTTCTTGAAGCGCTGTAATCAATTCATCTCGCCTTCGAAAAAGATTGTTGGTTAAGAGATTATCAAGTTTATTTTTTACAACTTCTAATTGCATTCTTTGAGTGAATGCTTCTTTGTTCTCTTGATTCAACTTCCTTATGTCTTCATTAAGCTGATCTATTTCTCGTTGGTCCTGTACCGATAAACTGGATAACAATTCTTGATTTAGCTCTGCTTCCAATCCAGCCTTGGTGCTATTCATCGCTTCTAAACTTGCTTTGCATTGAGTAGCAGATCTTTCCCTCGTTGATCTATATTTCTCAATTCTTAATAATTCTTCTTTCATTAGACGAATTTCTCCTTGAAGTTTTTCAAAAATGTCTTTCGTCTTTCCTTGTTTTGTTTCAGTTTTCTGAATATCCGAAACAACTGAATTAATACTATTTTCGGTTTGTTTAATCTCGTTTCGTAGTTTGCCAAGCTCCTTTTCGAAATCACGATTTTGCTGAGTGTATTCAGTACGTTTCTTTTGTATTTCTAGTCGTGATCTAGACGTATTGAAATAGCCACCTGTTAAAGACCCTTTCGACGACACTTGATCGCCATCTAAAGTAACACAATCTAACCCAGTACTTTTAGCCAACTCTGTCGCCCTTTCCAAATTTCTACATATCAGAGTTTTCCCAAATATATACCTTAATGCTTTGTCATGCTGTTCATCATATTTGAGTTTTGAGAGCATTGGAATAGAATCTGGATCGTCAGGGTAATCATGTATCTTCACCTGTAAACGATTAAGGGGCATAAATGTAACTTCTCCTGGAAGTTTAAGTTTATTCATTTCTTTTAAAATTTGCGTGCCTACTTTGTCGGACTCAACAATATGATGGAATAATCTATTTCCAGCGGTAACTTCTACAGCTGTATATATTGTCTTATCGCAACTGAAGTTTTCAATAACTGGGCCGTAGTACGATTTGGCTATTTCCGCAAAAGGACTGCCACGCTCAAAAAAATTATCCAAAACTTTGCGAACGGAATCTCGACCATTTAATATAGGCTTCCCAGCCATACTTCTAAGCGCCTGGTCTGTTTTCGAAAGTTCCTCCTTGTGCGTTTGCAGTTGCTGTGTCATTTGTGTTTCCTTGCGCCACAATTCATTTCTCATTGCTTGATATTGGTCTTTTGTCTTCTTCAATTCGTAGTACTTTTTATTGTGCTCGTCAATTTGAAGCCTTAACTGCTCTAGCTCGTTCGAGTGCTCTTCAATTTTGCGATTAAGATCAGCTTCAGCGTTACTATCCTTTTTCAAATCTTCGACTAATTTTGTGTTATGGTTTATTTTGTCTCGTATTTGTTTACTTAGAGACTTTAATTCATTTAGTATCCATTTGTCTCTTTCCTCACGTGACGAAAATTGCGATCCTCGCCCCTGCTTCGCGTACAACTCATTCCTTTTTTGTTCTTTCAAGGCGAGCTCTCGTGAACATTCTTCTTCTTTGCGCTTCATAGCTTCGTATTTTGGTTTAACTTCGTCCAACTCCCTTTCCTTTTCAGCAATGGTTATTTTTAATTTTTTTAACTCAAGGTCTGCCCTTTCCTTTGATTTGTTGTCACCTTGAACTTCATCATTAAGATCAACTATTATGAGGTCAAGCTTTGTTTTTTCACGCAAAAGTTGTTGTTGCTCTGTCAACAGTACGGACCGCTCCTCCTTCGTTGAAACAACATCTTTTTTAGCGTCCTTTAGTCGTTTTTGCACGTCTTTTATGTTTTCTTGAGCCTTCTGGATTTCTAAATTGTAGACCTTTTTCTTATCAACAGACGATTTTTTCTGTTCATTCAAATCATCTAGTGCTTTTTTGGTCTCCTTTAATTCAGTTTCGTGTATTATGTACTCTAGCATTCGCCTTGCTTTATCCCATTTTTGATATTCTTTAAGCTCTTCCTTTTCTTCTTCTAAAGTTTTCAAACGATCTTCTATAGTTCTCAAATACTCCGATATCTTTTCGAGTTTTCCTTCGGTTTCACGTAAAATATTGAGTGATTCCTCTTTCCTCTCATCAT
The DNA here is from genome assembly GCF_001687245.7 of Rhagoletis zephyria. NCBI lineage: Eukaryota > Metazoa > Arthropoda > Insecta > Diptera > Tephritidae > Rhagoletis > Rhagoletis zephyria. The sequence continues at coordinate 301,000 of NW_016157244.1, forward strand.
AAACGCGAGTTCCAGCCACTTCGCGTAATAATTTTAATCTGTAAGAATCTGCAGCTGTAGCCATTTGATTGATTTTTCCTTGCTTCACAATATAGTACGGATTAGAGTTTGAAAATCCAGCCGATTCGAGCAAGTTAACAACTTCAGTTCTTGGAACTACTTTTTTGTTTAAAAAGTATTGATCTTTTTTGGACCCAATAACTCTTCGTAGATATATTTCTTCCTTGTCTATCTATAATAAAAATATAGGGTAAATAATATGTACATATACATACATATGTACGAGTATATGAATGTATGTGTGTACATTTATAATTTTAACCGACTTCAAAAAAAGGAGGTTATCAATTCGTCGGAATACTTTTTTTGTGTATGTTACCGGATATCTTTGAACCACGTTAATCAATATATAGTCTTTTTCAAAAGGATAGGTGGTACCTCCGAGGTGGTCCCATGTTAATTTGGTTTAGATCCGATCAGATTTGAAGTCGGTTTTGTTTTTTGCTTAAAAATTACTTGTTTAACTAAAAATGTATATTACAAATTTTAATTATACGCACATACATACATAGATACCACTTAAATTGGCCTATATTTAGTGTAAATACTGAGTTAAACCACCGCAAGCGAAACAATTGTTGTCACGAAGTTTTGAAAAAAGTATATCATTGTGAAGTGCTTATCGTTACCTTAATATAGAAAGGCCCTAACTCATATAGTCGCTGAAATACAAAAAGCCATTACTAAGTAAAAATCCAAAATTCCTGTTTTGATTGATTATGATGCATTTCATCGAATTATAAGTCCCCGCATCATTTTAGGCAATAAAAACTTTTAGTCAGATACGGCTTTTTTGCCTTTCAGCGACTATGTATGAGTTAGGGCCTTTCCATATTAAGGTAACGTTACGATGCTTTTGCTGGCAAATTATATTTTAGAGCATGACAAATTTGAAAACTGAATTTTCTCTAAAATATGATAGATAGGGGGATAAAATTTCTCACATTTACTTTTTCTTATACCAAAACAACAACGTCAATTAGTTATAAATAATTGTTTTTTCAATAATTTCCTTTAACAAAACAGCAAAAATAGCACTCGTATGACAAAATGTTTTAAGTAAATTTACCATTAAAGATGTCAAACTTTACGATGGCAATAGTTTTGTTCGTCGAAAATCCAGCAGGAATTATCCAACACTCAAAATCATCGCAGTTTTTCCTAAATAAAAACAGTATCAGCTGATTGCCAAAAAATGGCTACAGCTGAGATCACGTGTTTTTTGACACAATTACTTTCATTTCTATTACAATTTCTCCATTTCTATTACAATTTATTCAAAATGTTAGGGTATTTTCACTGAACCAAAAACACCAATACATTAACCAAAAGCACGCCTAAGGCCTGACAGAAAAAACGGTGAGAAGAGTTACGTTACTTATGGAACTGTCCGATTCTCAAAATATTATAGAGTAAGAAAAAATTCTCTCAAATTCTCTCAAGTAGAAAAACAAATTTCCGCATATTTCTGCACGAAGGCAAATTTGCAGGAATTTGCAAGTTTCCCTGCCCGTGGACACCAGGGTTGAACTGCAAACATAATAAATATTTTTAGAATTTTTAAAATTCTTTCCGATGTACAAAAAACAGGATCGACATATATACATTTATATTTCTTGTTGTTCTTCCTTTCTTTAACATTCATTCATTTCAATTTCTTTATCGTACCAGCTGTCAGGTTTCCTAAATCGACTCTGGCTGCGATTGCATTCCGATTACGAATACAATTTTTTTTTCAGCCGAGTACATTTCAAATCTTTGGAATTAACTAAATTAAATATATCAACAAGTATTTACTTATACTTCGCCTAAAAATCGCGCATGTTTATAAATTTTTAAACTTAACGAACTTATTTATTCAAATTATCGTCGACAAAAATGCAACCATGTGCCACCAGCATATGCTTTCCGTGATGGCAAATCTCTCGAAGAGAACNACAATAAACAGCTTTGCATTTAGTTGCGAAAATGATGTCATGCAGAGGAGCAGAATTACCATCGCTGGCATTGCCAGAAGATCTTTGGGCGTAAGTATATTTCTTATTGTTACAAAACTAAAATAAAATTAATATTATAATTACTTTTTTAGCATTAAAGATGAAATATTAGGCCCGGAATTGTGTAAAGAAGAAAATTTAACATTAAAGGATTTTTAGGAGGCCGCATATGAAATAGTGGCATCCACACCATCAGCTGTTGAACAAAGCGAAAATTTTCAACTAAATAATAGCACATATGAAATAGTGCCAATCACACCATCAGCTGCTGAACAAAGCGGAAATGAATTGATTGTTACTAATATTTGTTGATTTTATTCATTAGCTTATTTCTCAGGTGTATTAGATTCTCTATTTTGCGTACGAGCAATAACTAATTTCATTTTGTCGTATGTCATACAGCTGGCTCGCGTTTAACGTGAAAATGTAACTTACGACAAAATGATTTTAGGAAAAGTGGCTGAAAAAGCTATATTAGTTACTGAAAATTTAAGAAAATGTGGATTTATACTTTAAATAGTATGTACATTGAAGCATTAAATTTTGGTCAAAAACGATTGTACAGCTTTTGAGAAATTGTTACTGAATATTTAACATCGATTTCCCAAAACCTGCCGAAAGTAACACACGGCAATCTTTTAGCCAGGCGACGATATATATGTACCAGGTGGCGAAATTGAAATGTCTGTTTTTAAAAATAACATAGCTTTGTTGTTTTTAAAAATAACATAGCTTTGTTGTTGTTGCTTCTTTATTGTTATATTTTATAAAATGTTAGAGGGCATATTTAAGTTTATCTTCAAATCACTCCATTGGAATGTAACCGCCGTTGGCGTTGACAACGCATCCAAGCCCTTTCCGGAATGCCTGGCAAGTTGTACGAATGATATTCTGATCTATTCGGTTCCATTCTCACGTCAAAGAGTTTTTCAGCGCATCCAGTGTTAGCCTGTAAAATGCTCCAAATTCCATAATCCAGAGCATTCAAATCCGGCGATGATAACGGCCACTGTTCGTGCTTAATAAATGAAAAAACGTTTTCTGTAAGCCAATCTTGCGTACCTTTTTTGCGTGGCTTTACGTGAAGGTGCCGAGTCTGCTGAAATGTCCACCGCTCCGAACCAAATTCATTGCGTGTCCATGGTAGCAAGGCACCTTCTAACACTTTCTCCCGGTAGATTTGCTGATTTGTTTTTACCTCGTTCCGGCCCATTGGAAGAAAAAGAAGCCGAGAACGGCCTTTTTCAGTGACTGCGGGCCACATCATAATTTGGTCGGCACCTTGGCGTCGAGTGACTCTTAATTCGTCAGAATGATCACGGGAACGTCCTTTTAAACAAACCCGATCGTTTTGCTTGGTGACGAACTGCTCCACACAAAACGTTTTCTAGTCAGAAAATACTAATTTTCACGATGCAGCGAAACAAAGGTGGCGCCTTCCACGGACCGCTGACGTCACATTATTATTTTTTAGCACTAGTGATGAATATTAAATATTCATATTGTACCTATTTGCCGAAAAGTTGTACCCCAAAGTAGATACGCGTACCTAAACAGTAAACATGTACTCTTATGTTCATATATTTTTGATAGTTGGGGGAATACATCTTCCTTCTGTACCATAACAACTTTTGGACTTACATGAAACAATATTTTACTGCGTTCCAAATGTACCTAAAATTATGTGATTGTACCGAATGTACGTTCAAATTTAAGAAGCTGAAAAGTAGGTGCAATTCATCCTAGTTGTGTATCACTATTTCGCACCACTTGTTCGCTTCTTCCTCTTCTTCTTCAAAATTATTCTTTACAATCTCATTCTCATAATAATGTGACGTCACACCCAGTTGCTCTCAGCTCGATTGGCGCAATCTTGTATTCTATCATTCTTGACTAATTTTGGCAATTCGCCGCAATCGTACAAGCGAATCAGCTCTTTTGATCGCTCCAGTCGTTTTTTCGCTGCAAAGCTGTTAATTCTTGGGACACAGTTTTTTTGAAAGGATGTATTTTGAGCTTGTTTTTAATTATGCGTTGGACGGACCTGCGGCTCAAACCTCGTTATTTCGCAAGCTGATTTACACTGCACTTCATGTTTCGATAAAGTCGTAGACGAACTTTTTCAACGTTATGAGCTGCCGTCGCAGTGCATCGTCGGCCACCTCCGTAGCGTTTCTTAATACTACCACTCTCCTCAAACCGTTTGATGGTACGTTGAACAAATTACTCGTCTAACTGATAATTTGGCAGGGCTCGACGTATTTGAATAATGCTTTTTTCCTCCAAGTGAAGGCCTACAACCAAGTTCCTTTTTACTTCCAGGTCGTCCATCGTCTTTGTTTTTTTTTTTGCTGGCAAGATATTTTCAAGTTTAAAAAAGTGTGTCAAATACATCTGTGTTTAATTTGAACATTGTCAGATTGGAAGTTTTTGCTACATACACTGCAATTGCGCTACTAGGTATAAGTATGTATATAAAATATAAAATAACGGTCAAATGTTAATGTAAACGAATAGTAGAAAGTTCATAGTCTATGCCAGGGGTTCTTGAACTTTTAAGATGATGGAACCCTTACTTACCACATTTCATTGTATGGAACCCCACATCAAATTACTAAAAATCAAAGGCAGAGCAAATTAAATATGTATAAAAACTTTTACTAAAAATAGTATACATACTTTAAATTTTAATGTGAAGAATGAAATTGTTTCACTGTTAGGAATTATTGTATAAAATAGTAGTTCGATATAATGTCTGAAAGCTGTATGCGCATTTCTGGGGTAGCATCCAATTCGACCTGAATCTGTTTTTTGTATAAGTGTAAGCTGAATCCCTTGTTGACAGAGTATGTTGTGACAGAAAGAAGCAAAGTTAAGATGGCCTTTTTAGCGACTTCATGATATTTACTCTTAATACTAACTCAAAACTCTTTCAGAGACACAGATTCAAATGTGTGTTGTTACAATGTCGAAGTACTCTGGAGATGTATGAATGCTTCGTAAATGGATTTTGTACCAAACCGATATTACTACTACCATCCGAAAAATAATCTGACAAAGATTTCAGGTGATTTACCAAATGCCCAGTTATGACATTTCACATTTCATTTGGCAATTCGTCGCGTTCCTTGTAAAAAGTTGTATGTAACCCTTTGGCTACAGCGGCCAACAACACATACCGGTTATAAAAAAAACAAAAATGGCACGCGCAAAGCTCAAGGCTCTTATGTATGTATGGCACTCAGTATGGCAATCATACCTACCAAGAGTACATATGTATACTTGAAAATAGATTACTGCGTCTGGGGGAAGCTGTTTATAGAACTTTTCTTTCTGTGCAACTCAAACCGACCGCCGTGCTTATTCATACGAAAATTAATTTCGCGGAACCCCGGTGACTTTCCTACGGAACTCTTGGGTTCCGCGGAACACACTTTAAGAAGCTCTGGTCTATGCAGTATAATAACGCTAAAATAAAGTGGTATAAAGTGGTAATACCAGTAATTCGAGGTTATAAAAAAATATTGTGTTAAGTGAACAGTTTGTTTACGTTCTTTTATTAAGAAAATATTAAATATAGTAGTGAAAATTTACGTATAAGTGCAGAATACGTACATTTCTGATTAAAAAAATTTATATTACGGTNTAAATATAGTAGTGAAAATTTACGTATAAGTGCAGAATACGTACATTTCTTAGTCCGGATCATAACGGTATAATAATTACGGCGGAAATAACAATTATTGGTGTTATTGAGGTTCAAAGTATCAATTTTTTAATTTTTTACATTGGAAAAAGCGACTTTATAAATTTTCAACATTTTGATGTCGTTTGAATGGTATTAAAAATATCTTTTTTTTGTATACTGTTACTCCCAAAATTGAGTCCTGCAGTTTTATAACCCATTGGCCCGTAGTTATAGACAAGTTAGAGGCAGGTTTTAACATTTAAAACTGTATATTAAGATAAACACTCTTTTAACACTGTCATAGTCAACTTAAAATACCTTTTACCTTTAAAACGTCGTTTTGAATTTAAAATGAGGTTGACGAGGTTTTAAAATCTTAAAAGCGTACTCTAAGTAGACGATTTACTGTCAAAATTTGCGGAGAAAATACAAAAGTGGTCTTAATTTGAAGAATATAATTTGCGATTTTGGATGATACAATCGTCTTGTCCTCAATGACGTTGATGTGAGTATTTATACATTCCCGCAAGCAGGTCTTTTCAGCAGCAGTCCAATTAACTTCACGAATTCTTTTCACTTCCTATAAAAATTAAATTATTTACGTTAATAAATTATAGTACCAGGTTGGCCGAGCTTTGCCCGGAGTGCATATACTTTTTGAAGTTTTCAAGATTTGGATAGCTTAGAAAAGATATTTTGGAAATAGAAAACAAAAATTGGATTTCGATATCTATTAAGTAAATTTCTTACTCCAAAATTTAGGCGGCAACCCTATTCCGAAATACGCTGGAATGAATGGTACACATCTTGAGCGTATACATATATGTACTGTGTATACATAAAAAAAAATGCTGATTGAAATTAACAAAATAAAAATTTGTATTACATAGAAGCGTGGCACCTCTAATGGAAAATATTTTCTGGCCAAAGTACTCAACAATTCCTTTCATTTGATATCCATATTGCGATGTTTTATATAAATTGGGTAGAATCGAAAATAAGTGGCAACTTTACACTATTATCCTAAGGAATAACCTTTTGTATATAGGGAAAGCATTGTTTAAGAACCTTTTCTTGGTACCCACGAGTAGTAATATTTCACATTTTTTCTAAACAAAAAATTAAATAAATATACGATTCAAAAAAAGTGGCAACCCTAATAAAAACATTTTTGTTTTGAAGTAGGGATCTTTAAAATACCTTCCATTTGATACCCATATTATGATGTTTTAATTTATTTGTAACTAATTTGGAATAGCAGACAACCTTATACGAGTCTCCTCGGAGATATTGCCTATTCAGATAACCTTAAAATACATTACATTATATGTGTACAAACTTTCATCAAAATCGTTAGAGCCGTTTCGGGGTTCCGCGAAATTAATTTTCGTATGAATAAGCACGGCGGTCGGTTTGAGTTGCACACAGAAAGAAAAGTTCTATAAACAGCTTCACCCAGACGCAGTAATCTATTTTCAAGTATACATATGTATGTACTCTTGGTAGGTATGATTGCCATACTGAGTGCCATACCTACATAAGAGCCTTGAGCTTTGCGCGTGCCAGTTTTTTTTTTTTTTATAACCGGTATGTGTTGTTGGCCGCTGTAGCCAAAGGGTTACATACAACTTTTTACAAGGAACGCGACGAATTGCCAAATGAAATGTGAAATGTCATAACTGGGCATTTGGTAAATCACCTGAGATCTTTGTCAGATTATTTTTCGGATGGTAGTAGTAATATCGGTTTGGTACAAAATCCATTTACGAAGCATTCATACATCTCCAGAGTACTTCGACATTGTAACAACACACATTTGAATCTGTATCTCTGAAAGAGTTTTGAGTTAGTATTAAGAGTAAATATCATGAAGTCGCTAAAAAGGCCATCTTAACTTTGCTTCTTTCTGTCACAACATACTCTGTCAACAAGGGATTCAGCTTACACTTATACAAAAAACAGATTCAGGTCGAATTGGATGCTACCCCAGAAATGCGCATACAGCTTTCAGACATTATATCGAACTACTATTTTATACAATAATTCCTAACAGTGAAACAATTTCATTCTTCACATTAAAATTTAAAGTATGTATACTATTTTTAGTAAAAGTTTTTATTCATATTTAATTTGCTCTGCTTTTGATTTTTAGTAATTTGATGTGGGGTTCCATAAAATGAAATGTGGTAAGTAAGGGTTCCATCATCTTAAAAGTTCAAGAACCCCTGGCATAGACTATGAACTTTCTACTATTCGTTTACATTAACATTTGACCGTTATTTTATATTTTATATACATACTTATACCTAGTGGCGCAATTGCAGTGTATGTTGCAAAAGTACTACCATTTAGCAAAAACTTCCAATCTGACAATGTTCAAATTAAACACAGATGTTATTTACTTACAGTTTGCTGCGCCATTTTCAAAATTATTTATAAAAGTCCGTTGACACAGGGTGAACTTGCTAAAATAACAAAGTTTTCCTAATGCCGATTGGTTACTTTTTCCATTTTTTATTAATGGCGCTGTTTTGTGTCAATCTAGCAAAAACCTGCCTCTAACATGTCTATAACTGACTAGAACTTAAAGCCTGCTCTAAACTTAAAGATTAATTTTAACTAGAAGAGGTTTTAACTTTCGACTATAACTACGGGCCATTAAGTTTTAGTATATAAACCTGAATTCTTTTTAGAAGTTCGTATTAAAAAGTTCGCGATTTTGCTGAAGCTTTGCAAATTTTTCTTAACTTTTTTACACAGTATCAATCTTGGATTGAAATTGGATTTGCTAAAACATAAGCCATATTTTAAAACAAAACGAACAAAAAAATTTTAGCATGTAAAACATTGCAAATATTAACAAAAAAAGAGCCGTACGCTCAATTTTGGGAGTAACAGTATATAAAAAAAATATATTTTTAATACCATCCAAACGCGCATTTAGCATGCAAAGCATTGCGAATATTAACAAAAAAAAGAGCTGTACGCTCAATTTTGGGAGTAACAGTATACATGTTTTATTTTTTCCGTAAAGTTTATGAGAAAAATAAGCTTCTATAAAACACAGAAAAGAGAGTTCTAATTAGTAAGGGTTATAATCCCTAAGCGCGGCCGAAGGACGCCTACGGAGAAAAAAGTTCTACGAAAAAATACTTTCGCCCCAGTCATCGACTGTCATTGAAAGCGATCAGACGTGTTTACAAGTGTTTGCTAGTGTTATATCTTTCCGTTATTTCCAACCATTAACTATTTTCTATTTCATTTTTCATTTCTTTTTCTTCTATCTTCTACCCACGTGCATACATAAATAATTAATTTTCTAACATGCCGTGGCCTACGGATAGGACTCCAAATAGATTCTCCGCGTTATCGGTTCTTGACGACAATCCGCCAAAAAAGAAAAAACCAAATACCAAGCAAATTGATTTCCCACAACTACCCCGTAAACCCACTCCAACGCATGTCCCCAAGTTTTAATATCATCTGCTGATAAAAACATCTTTCTTTCCCAATTAAGTCCCTTCGCCATAAAAAAAAATGCATAGAAGGCATCTCTACAGAAGTAGATTCAATATCACAGAGAAAAGATGGTAATCTTCTATCTTAGTGCGCAATTCCCGAGTTGCTGATAAGTTTTTGAAAACGAATGCTTTTCCAAATCTTTGTCCGGTCAATGTTAAGTTCCACGAAACCTTAAATTCTGTGAAAGGTGTAATGTACGCTCCGTGTCTTAAGCACGTCCCCGAGAATGAAATTGTAAGTGAAATGAAAGACCAAACAGTAACTGGTGTATATAAATTCTCTCGGCAGGTCAAAGGTAAATTGTCTTTTACTGGCCTAATGGTTCTTACTTTTGATCTTTTCCGCCTTCCGGAGTCAGTTGATGTCGCGTGGTACAAGGTTAAGGTACAGCCTTACATTCCGAACCCAATGCGCTGCAAGAAATGCCAACGATTGGGTCATACGCAGAAAAGATGCTCAAGTAACACAGTCTGTAGTATCTGCAGCCTACCACCACATGCTCCGGAAGTCTGCACAAGAACTATTTGTGCCAATTGTGCTAGTGATCACCCATCTTCTGACAAAAATTGTCCAAAATATTTACAGGTAAAAGAAGTGCTCAAAATGTTAACCCTCGAAAAATGCAGTATTGGCGAGGCGCGCCGTAAATACAGAGAAAGACAACCCTTCTACCAGCGAGCGGATACATATGCCAACATTTCAAAAAATACCTCCAGGTCCCGATCCCATACCGCCTCAAATAACGAAAATACCGACAATTCCACCGAAACAGCAATCTTAGACAACACTTATTCTGCAGCACCTTAAAAAACCATTACAAACAAAGATTCCACCTCAAAAAAATCAATTTCCAACCCGAACACATCGACTATCAACACCAATGACTCCCTCCCATTATCTTGCGATCTACCATCTACCTCTACTCATCTAAATTCCACCTCTCTCAACCGTCCCATTTCATCTACAAATCTAGCATCTTTATCCCCGTTTTCCCAATTCACACAAAACTTACTGAAAAATAATGATTATTACATCAACCATAAAACCCTAGACGACATAATGGACTCTACCCAGGAAGAGCTCCAATTTGAGTCCAAGTGGACAGCATCTAAAAACACTTTTTTTCGGTATTTTTTTGTAAAACACGTTTTTACAAACATTTTATACTATTTTTATATTTATATATATATATATATATATTATATTTTTTCAGGCAAAAATAAAAGTCAGATAGCAGCTTCAAAACTGTTAAATTCGAGTATACACAACTCTGAAATACTTGACTTTTAACTTTGACTTTTATTTCTGCCTGAAAAAATAAAAAGCAACAATTACCGATTATTTTCTGCTCAAAAAAAGTAAACGGCAAATTTTAACTTTTATTTTTGCCATTTGTTTTTGTTATTTTTATGGCCTTATACCAATTATATTCAACAATTTGTATGAGCTTGAGGCCGTTTTTAGTTAAAACTTATTGTGGAAAAGCAACAATAATTTGAAAAAATGGTAGAAGTGATAGCTATTTCGGAAATCACCACATTTCCTCATCAGACTTCTTTCAGTAGGATTCGAACCGACGATCACCACTGACTCAGCCAGTTGCCTACGCACTGTGCTAAGTTTGTCTTGTTAATTCTTGTTGCTTATTTTCCACTATTTCACTTTGCTAAGCCAACTACAATCAAGCGCAGCTATTCCGCTGCAATTCACTTGATCATGTGGTAAAAAAATAAAAAGCAGAATTAATCGGTATTATTTGCTCAGAATGATAAAAGTCAGATTTTTATAAGTCATGGAGGAATCACAATCCACAATGAGAGATGAGTCTAATGGTACCTTTGAAAAAGCTATAGCATTGTTTTTTCACTATGCCTTTTTGATGTCAAAAATTGTAAAATAACTTTTGTTTTCAGCCTCTGCTGTAAACTAATTAAAAATACGTCAAGTGGGGTAAAATTAAAGCAAGTTTTCGCCGAGTTTCTTGCGGTGTATATGATGCAGAGATTCCTAACCTACGTAAAATTATATATATATTGATAACTGCCTTATTTACATGGTCAGAACAGCTATTCTATTTACTTTATAACATAAATCTTCGACAAGGCCGATACGATTAGAAAGGTATAACTGAATATCATCTGCATACGCGTGCACATTAACATATTTACACACAGAAAACACATTATTGACAAACATACTAAATAAAAGAGGACCAAGAACTGATCCCTGAGGGACACCGGCATTTATAAATTTGAACTGTTAAGAAGCAATCTCTCCTTTAACTTGCTGAACTCTGCCCACAAGGTAGCTACATAAAAGCTTAATGGAACTATGAGAGAATGCAAACAGGTTCCTAAGTTTCCAGCAGAGTAAAGTATGGTTGACCGAGTCAAATGCAAAGGCACCATTATCGAACGGCACTCTAATATCATCCAAAATTTTAACCATAGCAGTAGCACAGCTGTGCTTTGGTATAAAGCCAGACTGTAGTGGGGAAAGCAAGTTGTTAGCTTCAATAAACTTTGAGATCTGCTCATCCATTAAGGATTCACATACTTTCGAAAATGCTGGTACGATACTAGTAGGTCTGTAATCCGAAGGATCGGATGCAGGGAGTTTCTTTGGAACAGGCAAAATGATCGCTCTTTTCCAAGCTGCATGAAAACAGCCGCTCGAAAAACAATGGTTTATTATGTGAGTAAGAGGACTTATAACAAAGGGAAGCACAATTTTCACAAATTTTAACGAAATTCCATCATTTCCCACCGCGTTCGACTTGACAGCCATAACAGATTTTAAAACATCAGACTCCCCAACTCCTTGAAATTCAAAAGTATCATGAATGGAAGAGATACTCGCAGCAGTTTCGTCAAGGTTACAGCTGTTGCAGTGGTTGCTCAAGCCAATAAAAATCATTTAAGATATCAGGGTCTATTTTGCATGCCTCATTTATTTTTTTTTGCCGTGTATTCGCAAGCCCTTAAAGTTTCGCCATAACTCTTTAGACGGAAGTGAAGGATTCAGTTTATGGCTTCTTTTTGCCGGCTTAACTCATTAAACGCGAAAGCAAAAGAGGAAATTGAGAGGAACCAAATTTTGGAGCACACTAAAAGAGAGGATATGTTCAAAAACCCATAATAAAAAGTTTCGACCTCTATAAAGGGTTGTCTGTACGACCTGAAACATATATGTAACACTCGTGAATCTTTGTTATGTAATACAAATTTTAATAACAACAATATCAGTCCACGAAATTCGAACGTTACATATATGTAACACTAGCGTTTAAAGAGTTAATGGCAGTGATAGCTTCATTGCGAGCAGTTTTATACATGGCCCACGCGAAATCAGTGTTCGAAATAGCGAAACTTACTTTTTGGTATACAATGGACAAGATTTTTTAACTAAATTAAAAGTGCGTGTAGAGACATGCCTATCGAATAAGACAGTCAAATTATCGTTAAGGTAATCAAGTTTCTTGTCAACTGTCTCAAGATACTAACAATCATTCCAACATATACATACAAGAACAATCCAAAACAGTGTGTCCAGATTGTTAAAAAAAAACGCAATTTCTGAAAAAAAATCGCCAATTTTTTTCTAATTAAATTCATGAAATCGATTTAACAAATATTTTATTTTAAAAATGAGATCTTGTTATAATATAGTTTTTAAAACCAAAAACGGATATAAAACCTTCAGAGGATAATAATAAATAACACAAATCACTTTTATAATAGAGATGTACAAACAATTTTTTTTAAATACGCATACTTTTGAAAAATATTTGTTTGAACGCATTTTGCAATAGTACTGCGCAATTATTAAACTTATTATAACTCATATTAATTGATTAATCCCACAATCCGCTTTTAAGCGCCCGGCGCTAAAAATAAAATAAAAACCTATTATAAGGCGAGATCAGCTATTTCAAAATCACCTATAGTGTATGAATCATTTACATTTCTGTCGTTGTCATATATTGAGAAATTCAATCTTGATAACATACTGTTTGATATTGGAAACGTTTTGCAGCAGAAACTATTATCCTTCATATAACAATTTATTCGAACTATTGAATTAAGGCTTTCCAACCTCATCCTATTTCGAATCATAGTTTTTGCTGAATTCGTTACGGAAAAAACGCGCTCAACAAAAGCATGTGAGTGCGGCAAGGATAAAAATATGAAGGCTACTCTACTTATATTTCCAAACATTTTATTGCCTGTTGCGGTTTTCACTTCGTAAGCAATTATCCAAAATTCTTCAGAGTCGGATGGAATGGTTCTGAAAAAAGTTATTCCCTGCGAAAGCTAAAGATTTAGATATTCAGTTTTCGCTGCTTTTCTTTCCTTCAAAGTCAAATAGTGAATTGGCAGGTCCCTGAAACTCGCCCTCTTGTGATTCTTCGATTAGGGTGATTAAAATTTTTTGACAGTTTTTAATATGCTTCTTAAGTCAAGCTTATCACGCAGTTCATTCGCGTCTTCTGTAAAAGTTTTGTATATATATATATATATATTATAATTGGAAAAAATTTATTTGAATGGAAAAAATCGCCAAAAATCGCCAATGGCGATTTCCTAAATTTTTACGCGCAAATATCTAAAAAAAAATCGCCGAATTGGCGTGAAATCGCCAAATCTGGACACTCTGATCCAAAAACAATGCACTAGTGTCTAATACCATGTTCTGACCGACATCGAAAACATGTTTTCGTTGCTAAAACTGGTTTTCGACCTAAAGCTTGTGTTTTCGTCCATGTAAAATCTGTCAAACGAAAACCAGTTTTCGCTGAAAACTACTTGAAAACTCACGTTCCACTCATTCCAATCGGTGTCTTCACTAGTTTGTTTCGATTATTTATCGAAGTGGTAGTCATATTTTATCATCTTTAGTACTCCATTTCGGATTTATTGTTAATTGGCTGGCCAAAGTAAAATAAGAATGAAAGTAAGAGAGAAAGTAAGAAAACACTAACAGCCGGTGTGAACAGCATTCAGCCCACAATCCCAAAACTCGTTTTCAAAGTGTTGCGTTGTCGGTCAGAACATGGTATAGGGAACGAAAGTCACGATACAAGAAAGCACTACCAGCAGCTGAACAATTAAACACAACATCAACAGTACAAAAGATTAAATCGTGGTCCGATATAAAACACATTTGGTCAAACTTAAGTATATGGGCTAAGTTGGAAGTAACAAAATAATCTAAACGACTGGGGTTAGAATTATTGGCATATCTGGTAGGCATAGTATCATTAACAACAACTAGTCCAGCTGTTGAGACATGATCACGCAGCTTAATGCTACTAGAGTCGTTNTAAGTATATGGGCTAAGTTGGAAGTAACAAAATAATCTAAACGACTGGGGTTAGAATTATTGGCATATCTGGTAGGCATAGTATCATTAACAACAACTAGTCCAGCTGTTGAGACATGATCACGCAGCTTAATACTACTAGAGTCGTCGACGAGCAAATTAACATTAAAATCACCACTAATGACATAACACTCATACTCAATAAGAAACACAGACAACTCAGAAAAGAAACGGTCTAAGGGATAACATTTATGTGGATTGTACACACAGGAAATTAAAATTTTGGTTGAACCGTCAGAAAACTCTGAAACCAAGTATTCTGTGCCCGAGTAAGAAGATTTAGCGAGCTTAATATTAAGAGATTTCCTACAATAAATTGCCACACCACCCTCCTTTTTGTTAATTCGATCATTCCGAACAACATTATAGTTGTTGATAAAACAATGAAGTTCAGAGGCATTGTCACTAAACCAAGTTTCGGAAACACACATGATGTCTGTTGATGATTGTTGAAAAACATGCCTAACATAGTCCATCTTTTCAGAACATAGGCTGCGCGCATTAAAATGGACTATGTTAAGACCAACAGATTGCTTACACAAAATGTCTAACACGACCTTGTGATTTCCCTCAGCGCAAGATATTTTATTAACAGTCATGTTAAGTAAATATTTTGCACTGAACTGAAAAAGAAGGAGCCACAAAAAAACAAATAAAGCTGCAATAGAAGCAAAGCAACAAAAAGAAGAGGAAATAGAAGACATTATATCTAGACAATAATATACGAAAACGTGTAAAAAGTTTACGAGTTGTTTGAATTTTTAGGTTCCAAACGGTTTGTCAGACCAGGATATTCCGTAACGTGACCTGCCTTCGCTGGTGCCACTTTAGGGCATGTTCAGGTCTGCGCACCACGCGAGATTGGACGAGGAACTTCCAGGGCCCGTGTTGCGCTGTTCGGTCGCATACCCCGGATGCGACGCCACCCACTACTACCACAGGGCGGCATCCTCCACAGCAGCGCCCACAGCCAATGGCGGCAAGGCAACACACATCCCTCACACCCCGCATAACAACACGTCTCCCGAACCACATGAAGCTAATTCAATCTAACTGTAACGGACTTCAGAGCAAGATTGAGGAGATAACCATCGTCATGGGAAGGCATGGTATATTGATAGCTGCGGTCCAAAAGACGAAGTTGCACAGCAATTCAACATTGTTGAATTGTGCCGGATACAACGTACACCGTCGAGACATNACATCCCTCACACCCCGCATAACAACACGTCTCCCGAACCACATGAAGCTAATTCAATCTAACTGTAACGGACTTCAGAGCAAGATTGAGGAGATAACCATCGTCATGGGAAGGCATGGTATATTGATAGCTGCGGTCCAAAAGACGAAGTTGCACAGCAATTCAACATTGTTGAATTGTGCCGGATACAACGTACACCGTCGAGACATCGAGCGAGATAATGGTGGTGGCTTAGCGTTCATCTCGCACCACACCGTGCAGTATCGTCTTATTGAAGCAGACATCGACCGCAGGGATACCACCCTAGAATGTCAGGGCATTGCTATCCGGTCAGGCGATGTCGAGCTCGAAATATTTAACGTTTAAATACCCTCTGTCACTAGCTGACCGGCAGGATATCACCCTGATATAGGTGCGCTCCTCAGAGGTGAAAACTGTGTGGTAGTTGGTGACTTTAATTCACACCACGATCTTTGGCATTCAATACTGTCAAACGATGGTAGGGAACAGACTTGGCTGAGCAGATAGACGATTCGACATTCTGCACAATGAACGACGGCGCACCCACCAGGATTATGGGCAGCTGCTGCAGCTCGCCAGACATAACAATAGTCAGCGCTGGTCTGATAAACAGCGTATCATGGCGACCTATCCTGACTTTGGCATCAGTCCATATGCCCATAATCATCTCGCTCGATAAACCAATCGACTTTGCTTCCGCGGAACACAGAACTATACCAACTTTTCTAAAGCTGATTGGACAAACTTCGCGAAATTTACTGAGAGCACCGTCTCCGCGCTCGCCACACTAACCGACGTCCACCTTGGTGAACGTAAGTTCCGTAGGGTTGTCACTGCTGCTGCAGCTCGCTTCGTACCGGCAGGATGCATTACGGACCCCCGTCCAAACTTCCCTGCTTAACCGGCTGTTATAGCCGATGAGCGAGGCAACCTTCGTCAGGCCGATCCCGGAAATTCCTGTATCAGGAATCTCAACGCGGAAATTAGGCAGCTTGTGAACGTACATAAGCGGAAAAAGTGGCAAGATCATCTGCAGACTTGTAACTTCGCCGACGACGACAGTCAAAATTTCTTTCGGCGACCATGCTTCATCGGACCCGGAGCGATGCGGAGCAGAAAGCTGCACAAACTGCCAACAACCTGTGCCCCTCTTGCTTTCACTAGCGGAGAAGTTCAGGTGGCCATCGGGAAGGCAAAAGCCTCCAAAGCCATGGGGCCCGACGGAATATGCATGTTGATGCTGAAAAATTTGGCTCCTGCGGGAATAGAGTACGTAACGGAGGTCCTCAATATGTCAATGGCCACTCTCATCATCCCAGACATCTGGAAGATTGGTCCCACTGCTCAAACCGGGGAAATCAGCCAACAAAGGAGAATCTTATCGTCCGATAACACTCCTTTCCCCAGTAGCTCCCGTATTTCACGAACCACCTGACCCCAGCGAAGCATCAGCATGGTTTCCGTAAAGTTCACAGTACAACAGCAGCACTTAGCGCCATAAACACGCAGATAACACGTTGCCTAAACCGCAATCATCCCTGTGAGAGAACTATTCTAGTAGCGTTGGACCTGTCAAAGGCGTTTGACCCTGTCAGCCACTCCACGCTGCTAGAAGACATCGAGGACTCCTCTCCCCCACAGAGGCTCAAACGGTGGTCGGCGAATTATCTGAGTGGTCGACACTCGTCAGTAATGATTAGAGAGAAATCGAGTAAACACAGGAAAATAAAACAGGGGGTTCCACAGGGTGGAACCATTTACTGTTTAACTACTTACTACGTTTCAAAGCTCACTCACTCACCAGAGGTAGTCTCGATTGTCTCTTATGCTGACGACTGTTCGATAATAGCGTCTGGGATTGGAATTGATGATCAAGTCGCTAGCCGGCAGTACTTGGGGCAACGACAAAGAAACGCTGCTGGAAACATACAAGGCAATAGGCCGGCCGGTTTTAAATTACGCACCACCAGTGTGGTCGCCGAGGACTAGTAGGACGCAGTGGATGAATCTGCAGACAACACAAAACACTGCACTTCGGACAGCGACTGGGTGTCTTCTGATGTCGCCTGAACACCACCTACACGACGAGGCGAAATTGCTCCCGATCAAGGAGCACAATACAATGCTCTGCAAGCAGTTCCTTGTTGGGAGCCATAGGCATGGTCACCCAAATGGGCTACTGCTTGCAGAAAAGCCTTCGCCTGAACGGCATTCACAAGGAGTCAGTCAGGCAGCAGGTTAAACTCATATCTGAGCAGATTAGACGAAGATGTGCCAAATGAGTGTCCGGCATGCGGAGAGACACCCTACGACTCGAAACATCTGTTCTTATGCCCGGAAAACCCGACAACACCAACTCTGTGGACCGACCCAATTCAGGCTGGACGCTTCTTAGGGCTTCCGTTGGTGGAGCTTAATGACAACGACGGAGATATTAACCGATCTAGGCGGGGTTGTTGTAGCCGCTACAACAACAACAACGACAACACGATGCAGCCAACTTTGGCAAAGCTATTCACGTAGCTGCGAACCGCTTTATCCCGCAAGCTACTCGCTTTGTAAGGCCCAACGTGGCTTGGTGGAATACCGAAAATATCAGATCAGAAAAAATGAAAGCCTGGTACCGATTCAAAATAACCCCCACACATCAAAACCTTGTTATATTTAAAAAGGCCATTGCTAAATTTCGGAAAGAGATGAAATTAGAAAAAAGACGCAGCTTTACTAAATTTGCCGAATCCATTAATCAGAATTCCTCAGTCGCCGAAATTTGGAACAAAGTTAACAGGCTCAGTAACAGAAACACTTCAAAACCCCCTTTTATCATTGAAACCAATAACATTACCCTATCTGACCAAAAAAATAATTGCCAACCACTTCGCTGCTGACTGGTCTATTCACCCGACTCTAAATTCTCCAACAGTTTCAGGTGTTCTAAAAATTCCATTCACCAACTAGGGTTAACGCTCCCAGACTCGCATCCAAACGCCGTGCTTATTGAAAAGCCTATAAACAGCATAGAATTAACCATGTACCTCGGCAAAGCCAAAGGCAAAATCCCTGGATTCCACCGCATTTCCTACAAGATGATGAAGTCCATATCAAACTCTGCCAAAGCTCGTTTATTACCTTTATATAACTCTATTCTAGACTCGGGTGTTATCCCACAAAACTAGAAAATCGCCACGATAATCTCCATGTCCAAAGCAAATAAGAGCCTACTCTCCTCTAATGGATACAGGCCAATATCATTACCAGGGAACGGATTTTATGGAAATTGCCTTTTTTTCTGCTAAAGATCAACTTACATCGAGCGCTCATTTAGTGCATTCAAGGCTTTTCTTCGCGAAAATCGAATGAAAATGCTGCCAGAAAACTTCAAAATGCATCTTATGGTTCAATGTTACTACAACTATACAGATTAAAGTTTTATGAGTTAGAAACTCGAAAGGATAAAATAGTCAAAGAGTCAAAGTACAAATTTTTCATATAATGAAACTAGTTCATAGCTTTTCTCTTTTTACTTGTAATATAAACATTTCTAAAATAAATATATTTTTTGATTGTTCTTCGTATTTTCTGTTTTTTTAGTGCCTTATTTTCCTTTTTTGGCAATACCTTTTTTTTTGCCTTTTCCTGCCTTTTTCGCTATTTTGTTTTGCCTTTTTTGCAATACCTAGTGCCTTTTCCTGCCTTTTTGGCTATTTTATTTTGCCTTTTCCAGCCAATTTCGTTACTTTATTTTGCCTTTTTTATAGGTTTTTAGGTCCTAAAAATCCGTTCCCTGATCATTACTATCTTGCCTTTCCAAAGTTCTGGAGCGTACCGCATTGCCTGGTTTGCAAACTCGCTGCAGCTCATTGATCGATGCCAAGTAGCCTTTCAGCCTAACCGAAGCACCACTGATACCCTTCTCCACATAGACTACTATATAATGGACTTCGGCTCTCACGTTATCTTTAGATGTCTTCACACCTGGGGAGTAGGCCCAACAATTTTCGGATTTGTCAAAGCTTTCTCATCAAGCAGGCGATTCAGCGTTAGGATCGGTAACACTTTTCCTAACATTTTCCCATTGAAAAATGGAGTTCCGCAAGGTTCTCCACTTTCCGTTGTCTTCTTCTCCATAGCTTTTAACCAGATCAGGCAAATTATAAAGAGTCAAAATTTTGTCGATCACTGTCTTTACGCAGCCGATCTACACACACTCGGCAAAAGAAGCAACGCCTGGGAATCAAAAGAGTTATTTGAAAATATTTTAAGAAACATCTCCGATTGGGGGGAGTAGTCTGGAGTAAAAATATCTTTAGAAAAAACTTAAAATTTTCATGTCTGTAGAAAACGAAAATGTGATTTTTACAATTATAAGATATCTTTCAATAATTTCGAAATCGAAAATGTTAAAGAACTTAAAATTCTAGGTATAATCTTTTCTAGTAACTACACTTGGAATAAACACTGCCTATATTTAAAGAAATCATTAGCTGCCAGACTAAATTTAGTATCTAATTTTGCAAGCAAAAAATGTCATATACACATCAATACACTCACATACATAACAAAGGCTGTAATTCTTAGCAAGATAGATTATGGGCTTCACCTATGTATATCACATGTTGCCTAAATCCACCTTAAACTCCTTTAATCCACTTTACCACCAAGCCGCAAGAACATGCATCTATGCCTTTAGAACATAGATGGGCAAAACGCTACTCGCGAGTATCGTCTGCGTCGCAGCGCTTATACGTATACAGAAGCGACGCAGCGAATTTCAATTCAGTCTGCTTTCAGATTTTACGAGAGGGACCTATATATGTAACTATGCCCCAAGTGTCTGGGTATGAGTGCCAATTAAAGTTTTTGGTTTTATGAAATGCCAATAATGCCCAATGCTCGTTTTGTGAGCCGTTCAGTGCACACATCGACTAACTCCACTTTTTGAAAAATCTTAAATTTAACTGTCAAAGCACTTGGTATAGTCATAACTTATTACGTTTATAATAACTTTATATAACATACAATAATACATAATATTTATAACATTATTTATTTGATTTTATAATATACGTGTAACTTTAAAAAATAATGTACATTATTTGATCGCATCTCCCAACTTTTTGTTGATGGAGTTAATCGATGTATGCACTGAACGGCTCATATGCTAATGCGATTAATTGCAATCGTACATACTTTTAATGTAGGGCTACATTATTTGTCATTGCATGGAGAATATAAAAATATGAAGGTGATATGAGCAACTTCTCGATGAGCTGAAAATGCTTGCATATTATTAAACTGACGAAAGCGGTGCTATGATGACTCATGCTTACGAAGTAATATCGAAGTACTGCACATTAAAACTGGTAAATCTCGAGAAAAAAAAGTCGAGTCGCAACAAACGAAAATGAATTTTCAAGGGAACGATGCCCTAAGTAGAAACGAGGTTAGGTTTGAGGTTAGGATATCTCAAAATCCTGACGTGCAAGAGAAATTCTTGTAAAATTGAATTTAGCACCAAAAAATCTACAAAAAAACATGTGTTTTGCTCAGGTTGTAAAAAAAAGTCAAAATTTGTCTGTGTAATCCAATTTAAATTTTTTTATAATGTTTTTTATGCGTATCTACATGTATGTACGATACACTAATTTAATACATTTAGTATGAGTTTTTCACAAAGCTTAGAAATTTAAATTTGTGAATTTTATTGTTTACAAACTATCATTTTTTTAAACATAGTTTAATTTAGAAAAGTGGCAGCTGTTAATTAGCGCGATTCACGAATACAATGACAAAATGAGACTCTATTGGTGTGCCAATTATGCTTTTTTCGGCGTTTTTGCTGCATTTAAAATGCAAAATGTAGCACTGTCGAACATATGTTTTCGAAGAGCGTTCATGCTATCGCATTTCGCAAATGTACATTTACGCGAGTTCGAAATCGTATGCTTTTGACAAACAGCCGTGTTCCAGTCGCTTACTCAGATTCGTATATACCAAGATAAATTCGCACAAAAAAGATAATGTTAACATAATTTTAAACAAAAAATTCAATACAAAAACTTGAATTGTTTTAACCATAACCGAAAATTTGTGTGTGCATATATTCATTTTTCGGTGCTGTCAATTGAAATTTCCTCAATTAAATAGGAAAAAAACAGTGTTGATCACAAATTGAGCCAGATTTCTATCAGTATCACATCGATGTTGAATTTGCGCAACTTTTCCTTTTCCAAATAATGTAAAATAATAAATGAAATCTCGATCGGCGATCACTGAAACGCAGCTAGCAACTGTATACGTGAAAAAGCAATGTTGCCACTTTTTCTCATTAAACCATGTTCGAATCGTGGAAATTTTTGAAGATCACAGGGTTGCTTTTAGCATTTAGACTCTTAATGCAGAAATGGAGTTGCATTTAGGTGACGAATTTTGTATGGATAAATGTACAAAATGAGCTAAATGCGCTAAATGTGCTTTTTCGCGTAAGCAAAAACAGCCAATAATGCAGCGTTTTTGCTGCATTTAAAATGCAACATTTAGCACTTTCGAACAAATTTTTTCGAAGAGCGTTCATGCTATCGCATTTAGGAAATGACCATTTACGCGAGTTCGAAATCGTATGCTTTTGACAAACAGCCGTGTTCCAGTCGCTTATTCAGATCCGTATCAATCACGATCAATTAGCACAGAGAAGATAATGTGCAAAAAAACCGTACTGAAAAGGCAAAAAGAGATTTTAAACAAAAAATTCAATACATTTTATTTGTGTATATATTCATTTGTCGATGCTGTCAATTGAACTTTCCTCAATGAGATAGGATAAAAACAAACAGAGTTGATCACAAATTGAGCCAGATTTCTATCAGTATCACATCGATGTTGAATTTGCGCAACTTTTCCTTTTCCAAATAATGTAAAATAATAAATGAAATCGCGATCGGCGATCACTGAAACGCAGATAGCAACTGTATTCGCGAAAAAGCAATGTCGCCACTTTTTCTCATTAAACCATTTCAAATCGTGGAAATTTTTGAAGATCACAGCATTTAAACTCATTTAGGTGACGAATTTTGTACGGATAAATGTACATTTAGAGCTAAATGCGCTAATTGTGCTTTTACGCGTAAGCAAAAACAGCCCATTAGAACGACGCCTACCAAACACATTTTGGCGGAAGGGAGTATACCAACTTTGGCGGATAGAGTTTATCAAATCCCCGCACGCTTAATACCCAAAGTCACATTCTTATCCGGTTCCGTCATTGACAACGACGTCAGAAGCATTACTTCTCATCAAAGAAACACCCCAAGAGTGGCCTCCTCGCTTCACCTGGTACTCGAGATCGCCAACAGTTTAGGCCTTCCTATCACCGAAGAAAGAAATCAACCGCTGCATCCATGGTCCGTCAAAAAATTTTCATGCGATCTTACTCTATCCACACCTTTTTCAGTGTAAGTCCAGAAAGTTGCAATTAATATTTCTACACTTCAAGTTCAGAATTTCCATTTTAAATTCAGAATTTTAATTTCAAATTCAGAAAGTTACAATTCAAAGTCAGAATTTTCTTTTCATATTCAGAAAGTTGCAATTCGAAATCAGAATTTACATTTTAAATTCCGAAAGTTGCAATTAAAATTCAGAAAGTTACATTTCAAATTCAGAATTTCCATTTCAAATTCAGAAACCTTCGTTTCAAATTCAGAAATTTACAATTCAATTTCAGAAAGTTTCATATTCACTGCGATCTTAGTCTATCTACACCTTTTTCAGTTTTAGTCCAGAAAGTTGCAATTCATATTCAGAAATTCTATTTCAAATTCAGATAGTTACACTTCAAGTTCAGAATTTCCATTTCAAATTCAGAAACCTTCGTTTCAAATTCAGAAATTTACAATTCAATTTCAGAAAGTTTCATATTCACTGCGATCTTAGTCTATCTACACCTTTTTCAGTTTTAGTCCAGAAAGTTGCAATTCATATTCAGAAATTCTATTTCAAATTCAGATAGTTACACTTCAAGTTCAGAATTTCCATTTCAAATTCAGAATTTTCATTTCAAAGTTGCAATTCGAAATCAGAATTTACATTTTAAATTCCAAAAGTTGCAATTCAAATTCAGAAAGTTACATTTCAAATTCAGAATTTCCATTTCAATTTCAGAAAGTTACAATTCAAGTTCAGAAAATTTTCATTTCAAATTCAGAAATTTCCAATTTAAGTTCAGAAAGTTTCATATTCACTGCGATCTTAGTCTATCTACACCTTTTTCAGTTTTAGTCCAGAAAGTTGCAATTCATATTCAGAAATTCTATTTCAAATTCAGATAGTTACACTTCAAGCTCAGAATTTCCATGTCAAATTCAGAATTTTCATTTCAAATTCAGAAAGTTACAATTCAAATTCAGAATTTTCATTTTAAATTCAGAAAGTTGCAATTCGAAATCAGAATTTACATTTTAAATTCCGAAAGTTGCAATTCAAATTCAGAATTTCCATTTCAAATTCAGAAACCTTCATTTCAAATTCAGAAATTTACAATTCAATTTCAGAAAGCTACAATTCAAGTTCAGAAAATTTTCATTTCAAATTCAGAAATTTCCAATTTAAGTTCAGAAATTTTCATATTCACTGTACGATTTTGAGATTTTAAGTTGTATCTTCGTTTGGGACCATATTCGCCTATGCTAAATCCAGTAGAAACAACTTGTCAAACCAAGTATGGATGTGCCCAATGTTGGGGGTCCAGGATTAACGGAGCAGAGGCTGCAGTACTTGGAAAAAGATAGATCATGCCAAGGTATCCATATCAGGTGGAGATTGGGCTCGAGCAACACAGCATTGCTTTTCATTTCATGCTAAATATGTACTGCAATGGTTGAATTGTTACTCCCTCCCTTAAATGAAAATAAATAATTACATACTTAGAGCTAAAGACTTGCACAAGTTTAATATACATATACATTAGCGTGGGCCGAAATTTCGCTTTTTTTAGAATTTTGATTGGTAATAGCAAAAATATGGTTCATTATGCTCTAAAAAATATCTGTGTGAAGTGTGAAAATTTTTGGTCAATATCCTAGGCTCGCCCAAGTCCATCAAAGGTCAAGTACTAAAAAAAATGTTTCTTAGCTAACTTCGATTCTCTACAAAAAAGGTCCATATACCAAATTATGTAGGACTAATACTTTAGAAGATTATTGCAATTTTAATAAAAAAAAATATTAATTAATTTACTTATTAATTTTTATCTTTTGAGCATATTGAACAGTGATGGACTTGGGCGAGCCTAGGATATTGACCGAAAAATTCCAAATTTCACACAATTTTTTTTAAAAGCATAATGAACCATATTTTTGCTATTACCAATAAAAATTCTAAAAAAGCGGATTTTCGGCCCATGCTATTATACATATGGGTGTTTCCAGCGTTACCGACGTTCCGTTTGGAGACACTTTTTTCATTATATAAACCATGATAAAAACATTAGAAGGTAAAACCATTCTCTCAATTCGTCTCCCATGATTTTTTTCTGACGTTTGCAAACATTTTAAAATCATATAAAATTGAAAATAAAAAAATTAAATTGTTCACAATTGTTGTTGGTTGAGATTAAAAATGAGAATGTGTGTGTGAGCTTGAGTTCGAATTTTAAAATTGTATTGTTGGCAAACGTCAGACTGCCTCTCAATGATTTTACCCATGATACAAAAAAGAAGGTAGTTCCATTGTCACTTTTCGGGCGCTATATTAACTACCTGACAATTAAGCAGATTGTGACATTTCGTGCTAGTCCTCAATAATCATTTATTTATTGTAAAAAAAAATATTTACAAAATTAAAAGGAAATTTGTCTTCGATATGTGCAATAACGAAAATTGAAATTCATGATATGATAAATATTATAGTTATGGACGATAGGAGGTACTCCCGATTGAACTGGCACTCAGAGTCTGGAAGTAAGTAGTGCGTTAAGTGCAGCTTGGCCGTCACGTAAACTCCTTCCGCTCCACCTATTTTCCACCACGTAGTCCATATCCTTGAGGATTGAAAATACCTCAGCCTGGATGGAAGACCGAAGCATACTTGCCAAGAGAAAAGCATTCGGCCTCAGCGAACTCAACATTATAGAATCTCTTCAACAAAGGTAAAGGTGGCGTACTACTGTGGCATTGAAAAGACACAAGTGCTCAGATCTCTGCCGCTAGCAATTTCCGCCTGGCCCCACTCAGTGTTATACCAGCATCCGTTTCTTTTTAGTCTGCAGGCGTTCTTTAAGGCTTCCCCACGTATGAAGACACAAAGTGACGGTAAGTGCAGCAGTGCATCAAGAGCAACGCCTCGTGCTGTAGAGAAATCTTTCGTACCGCACACGGCAGTAGTTCTTTGAAGTTTTGCAAGCAGGCTTCCCACGCTCTTGATTGAGAATCTGCTCCACCATACCACTGACGCAAAGTTAATTATGGGTCTGATCATAGAGGTACAAATCCAGAGGATTCCCTATGGTCACAC
>NW_016157244.1:327404-338493 GCF_001687245.7 Rhagoletis zephyria
ATCTACACCTTTTTCAGTTTTAGTCCAGAAAGTTGCAATTCATATTCAGAAATTCTATTTCAAATTCAGATAGTTACACTTCAAGCTCAGAATTTCCATGTCAAATTCAGAATTTTCATTTCAAATTCAGAAAGTTACAATTCAAATTCAGAATTTTCATTTTAAATTCAGAAAGTTGCAATTCGAAATCAGAATTTACATTTTAAATTCCGAAAGTTGCAATTCAAATTCAGAATTTCCATTTCAAATTCAGAAACCTTCATTTCAAATTCAGAAATTTACAATTCAATTTCAGAAAGCTACAATTCAAGTTCAGAAAATTTTCATTTCAAATTCAGAAATTTCCAATTTAAGTTCAGAAATTTTCATATTCACTGTACGATTTTGAGATTTTAAGTTGTATCTTCGTTTGGGACCATATTCGCCTATGCTAAATCCAGTAGAAACAACTTGTCAAACCAAGTATGGATGTGCCCAATGTTGGGGGTCCAGGATTAACGGAGCAGAGGCTGCAGTACTTGGAAAAAGATAATCATGCCAAGGTATCCATATCAGGTGGAGATTGGGCTCGAGCAACACAGCATTGCTTTTCATTTCATGCTAAATATGTACTGCAATGGTTGAATTGTTACTCCCTCCCTTAAATGAAAATAAATAATTACATACTTAGAGCTAAAGACTTGCACAAGTTTAATATACATATACATTAGCGTGGGCCGAAATTTCGCTTTTTTTAGAATTTTGATTGGTAATAGCAAAAATATGGTTCATTATGCTCTAAAAAATATCTGTGTGAAGTGTGAAAATTTTTGGTCAATATCCTAGGCTCGCCCAAGTCCATCAAAGGTCAAGTACTAAAAAAAATGTTTCTTAGCTAACTTCGATTCTCTACAAAAAAGGTCCATATACCAAATTATGTAGGACTAATACTTTAGAAGATTATTGCAATTTTAATAAAAAAAAATATTAATTAATTTACTTATTAATTTTTATCTTTTGAGCATATTGAACAGTGATGGACTTGGGCGAGCCTAGGATATTGACCGAAAAATTCCAAATTTCACACAATTTTTTTTAAAAGCATAATGAACCATATTTTTGCTATTACCAATAAAAATTCTAAAAAAGCGGATTTTCGGCCCATGCTATTATACATATGGGTGTTTCCAGCGTTACCGACGTTCCGTTTGGAGACACTTTTTTCATTATATAAACCATGATAAAAACATTAGAAGGTAAAACCATTCTCTCAATTCGTCTCCCATGATTTTTTTCTGACGTTTGCAAACATTTTAAAATCATATAAAATTGAAAATAAAAAAATTAAATTGTTCACAATTGTTGTTGGTTGAGATTAAAAATGAGAATGTGTGTGTGAGCTTGAGTTCGAATTTTAAAATTGTATTGTTGCAAACGTCAGACTGCCTCTCAATGATTTTACCCATGATACAAAAAAGAAGGTAGTTCCATTGTCACTTTTCGGGCGCTATATTAACTACCTGACAATTAAGCAGATTGTGACATTTCGTGCTAGTCCTCAATAATCATTTATTTATTGTAAAAAAAAATATTTACAAAATTAAAAGGAAATTTGTCTTCGATATGTGCAATAACGAAAATTGAAATTCATGATATGATAAATATTATAGTTATGGACGATAGGAGGTACTCCCGATTGAACTGGCACTCAGAGTCTGGAAGTAAGTAGTGCGTTAAGTGCAGCTTGGCCGTCACGTAAACTCCTTCCGCTCCACCTATTTTCCACCACGTAGTCCATATCCTTGAGGATTGAAAATACCTCAGCCTGGATGGAAGACCGAAGCATACTTGCCAAGAGAAAAGCATTCGGCCTCAGCGAACTCAACATTATAGAATCTCTTCAACAAAGGTAAAGGTGGCGTACTACTGTGGCATTGAAAAGACACAAGTGCTCAGATCTCTGCCGCTAGCAATTTCCGCCTGGCCCCACTCAGTGTTATACCAGCATCCGTTTCTTTTTAGTCTGCAGGCGTTCTTTAAGGCTTCCCCACGTATGAAGACACAAAGTGACGGTAAGTGCAGCAGTGCATCAAGAGCAACGCCTCGTGCTGTAGAGAAATCTTTCGTACCCACACGGCAGTAGTTCTTTGAAGTTTTGCAAGCAGGCTTCCCACGCTCTTGATTGAGAATCTGCTCCACCATACCACTGACGCAAAGTTAATTATGGGTCTGATCATAGAGGTACAAATCCAGAGGATTCCCTATGGTCACACACCCCACGTTTTACCACAGACCAGTTTACATTGTCAAAAGGCTGCCCATTCTTTAGAGGTTTTGTGTTTCTCGTTAGATTTCCACGATAGTTTTGTATCCAGAGTTACTTATAGATACTTCACTTCCGGAGAATTCTGAATTGTGACTCCTTTCATTGTGAAGGCAATGAGACCATTCACCCTTCTCCGAATCCTGGTT
The DNA here is from genome assembly GCF_001687245.7 of Rhagoletis zephyria. Lineage (NCBI taxonomy): Eukaryota > Metazoa > Arthropoda > Insecta > Diptera > Tephritidae > Rhagoletis > Rhagoletis zephyria. The sequence goes on from NW_016157244.1 coordinate 329,856, forward strand.
TGGGACTATGCTTTAATGACGAGATATCTAACAATACATCTTCTTCGGACTATTTAACAAAAAAAAGGAGTTTTGTTATGTAAATTTATTTATTTTGTTTAAAATAAAATGAAAAACAGCTTTTAATAAATAAATATTTCAAAACTAGATTTTTTATTTTTTCATCTCTGCACATCGATATTATTGAAAGGATCTTCTAAACGCTTGAGAAAAGCGTTCAAATTTGATTATGAACACATCATCTTGTTATTGTTTGTATGTAAATTTTACTCCCAAATATTTAAAAGAAAATCTCCCCTATCAAAAAATTGCAATGTGGCAAAGCTATGCTTAATGTTAACATTTGGAGAAATGTCAAAAATCTGCTTTATAATCCAAAAATAGTAGTAATGAAACTACCTTCTTTTTTGTATCATAATTTTACCTTGTAATGTTTTTATCATGATAAAAACTATAGTAGGCTCTGAATGAACACACATTTTTTGTCATGAGTAGTCATCATCAATACCTATCTGAAATCAATAAAAATATTTTCCACAAATGCTATAAGGTAAGTGTATAGCGATTCAAAGTTCCAGTTCGGACGTTTCCAAAAAGGAACTCGTATCGAAGATTACTGATGATTTTTGCTAAATTCTGCGAATCTGTTGACGGTGCAAAAAAATGATGTATGAATGGGTGTTAGAATAATAAGCAGCCATAACCACTGCGTCAACTTAAACTTCCTAACGATGTTTAGTAGCTGCCAAAAACTGTTCGAAGTTGTTCGGACGTTCCCGTTCGGACGTTCCGATTTTTTCTAATGGATACAATTTTTTTTTTTAAGAATTTAAACACACTCGTTTTTTAATACAAATATGGGGTTTCATTGTAAATAAATCTACATCTACATATATGAAGGCCTTTATTAACGTTCGTTGAATTCATTTCTTCGTACAAGCAGACGTACATATTGACGCCTCCAAACCATACTATGCTATGGTATAGTATGGTTTGGAGGCGTGTTGGTGTTGTTGTAGAGGCTACAACAACCCCGCCCAGATCTGTTGGTATCTCAGTCGTTGTCGTAGAGTTCCACTAACGGCAGCCCCAAGAAGCGTGCAGCCTATATGGGGTCGGTCCACAGTTACAACGCCGTTAGGGTTGTAGGGTTTTCCGGGCATGCGAAGAGATGTTTCGAGTCGTGAGGGGTCTCTCCGCATGCCGGACATTCATTCGGCACATCCGCATTTAGCCTACTCAGGTAAGAGTCCAGCCTGCTGCAGTAGCCAGAGCGAAGTTGGGCTATTGTTCCCACGACAGCCGGTTCTACGTACTGGCATGACTCGGGTTTTACCCGACCAAGGGCTGTTGTTTCGGCGATCTAACCCCGTTTAGGTCGGCGAAGTATCTCAGAAGTATCTCAGTTTGGAGGCGTCGATATGTACTATATCTATATACTGTTACTCACAAAATTTGGTATACCGTTTGTTTTTGTTAATATTCGCAATGTTTTACATGCTACAGTTTTTTTATTTTTGTTTTGGTTTGAGATATGGCTTATATTTTAGCAAACTCCGTTTAAATCCAAATATGAAGCTGTGTACGAAAATTATGAAAAATCTGCAAAGCAAACTTTTTAACAAGAATAAAAAAAAAATCGGGTATGCAGTTTTGGTACAATAATGTGCAAATTTCAAATGTATAAACAAATCTCAAAAATCATCGCGAATTTTTAGACATTTGAAATTTGCACATTATTATACTAAAACTGAATGGGCTATAAAACTACATACATACCTGATTTTTTTTTAGAAATTATTGTTAAAAAGTTTGCAATTTTGCTGAAACTTTGCAGATTTTTCATAATTTTCGTAAACAGTTTCATACTTGGATTTAATTGGGGTTTGCTAAAATATAAGCCACATTTTAATACCAAATTAACAAAAAAAAATTGCAAATACTAACCAAAAAAACCGTATACTCAATTTTGTGAGTAACAGTACCTATGTACATAGAACAAAATGAACAAAAAATATTTGAAGCGTTCGGACGTTCCGATTTTCAATATACTAACAATCGATAATCCTATAGCTTTCCGAAAAAAATTGTATGTGACAGGCAAGAGTAACCAAAACTAGCTTTTGTATTAAAATTTTGACAAATGAAAAAACGATACGACTCTTTTTTACATGTAAAGCATGATTCAATAATGAAAGGTTTTGTAAGTAGCTTTTTTCTAAAATTTGACACTCCCACCCACAGGGATGGTTTTCGGAAGCAAGAAAAAAGAAGAAGAATTCAATCACACTCCCTAAAATGGTAGCTAAATTCCGCAAAAAGGTGAGATAATAGTGCATAGTGGTAGTTTAAAACAAAAACGAATTTCATTTAATTATCTAATTTAAACCAGCTTATTTACATCAAAACCCCTGATTGTTATTAAAAATAAATATTTCAACGAATGTATGTAATTATATACGAAAGTTGTGTACGACAGACGGCGCATAACTCGAGAATGGGTGGTCCACTTTGAGCTACTTTTTTGGTGTGTTTGTTTGCCTTGTATATTCTTTGCGGTACCATTTACAATAGATGGATATGAAAAAGCTATTTGTTTGTGGAAAAATTATGGAATATTGATTTAAAAACGCCAAATAAAAACATTTGGAGCTTACGTCTCTTTCGCGGTTATGGCTCGATCGCTTCGAATATGGTAATTCGAATTCTTTGATGTTGCACTTTTAGTATTCTGGGGAGATTATGCCGTCGTCAGAATATTAAACATTGGCTTTCACAATCACGATTGGCGCTTCGTGCCGGACGACGGACGGTTCCATATTGCGTACTTTTAGAACCCACGGCTTTTAATTTAGAGAATTTTAGCGATGGAAACTTATCGTAGCCATTGTCAGAATTCCACTGCAGGATTGTGTTGTGTAGGTAAATATCTTCGTTGACTCATTTATTAGAACCATTGCGCGCTTTATTTTACAGCGACTTGGCAGAATCAATAGGTCTCCACGAATGTCGACAAACACAACTATGCGGCATTTAAGGGAATTTCGTCTCTTTATCCTACATGAATTTCTGAAGGCCAACGATTCTCACCCGTTTTGTCTTGTTGTCGCCAGCGAATGCAGAACAAACATTTTTTCAAATTTGAAAGGTAAAAATTTCGCTACTAAAAATTAAAAAATGTTCCTAAAACTTGCAAAGAAATTTGGAAAAGAAATATCACTGTTTTTGTTTTTAGGAGTAGGGTGGGAGTGTCATTGATATAATTAGAGTGAGAGAAAGTTTTTCTTACAAAACATTTCATTATTGAATCATACATGTAAAGTATATTTTGCGTTCGAACTATATATGTAATACTTTTATATTGCTAGTACATTCAAAGTACATTCCCCAACATCAGAGTGCAGAAATATTAAAAAAAGAAAGAGAGATCCGATAAGAGAATGTACTCAAATCATGATACAAAAAAGAAGGTAGTTTCAATAAACAACTTTTTGATTAAAAAGCAGATTTTTAACAATTGCTCAATTGTTAAAAATTCGAAGCGACGATACCCAATTTAAGTTTTTTGGTAGAGGGGATTTTATATCATAAATTTGGGATTATGTATAAAATAGTTTTAAAACATTAACTGTTTAAAAGTNAATTTAAGTTTTTTGGTAGAGAGGATTTTATATCATAAATATGGGATTATGTATAAAATAGTTTTAATAACATTAACTGTTTAAAAGTTATTAAAATCGTATCTTAAAAATGTTTAAATTTTACACTAAATACGATGACCACTTCCCATTTAGGTTAATTAAATTTTAGTGAACATATACATATGTATATGTAGGGTTTTTCAAACTTTTCTGTGTCTTTTTGTCATCTGATTATTTTACAATGTATNATATTGGAGCGGGTGTGAAAAAAATTAGAAAGGGAACGGTCCAAACTTTAAGGCAAGTCACCCTTCACCTCTCTGACCGCTCGGCACCCATTTGAAAATGTGGTAAACTTAGCATTTTGCCAGAAAATGTAAGCTCGGGTTACGGCAACCAAAGGACTTACGCGCAGAATACCTCTCCGCGTTGGAGGCCTTCGGCCGCGCTTAGAAAAAATAACCCTAATCTGCCAAACTCCGGCTACACGGTATTTTTTACAAAAAAGTGCATATTTCACACAGAATTTATTAACAATTTAGTGTTCGAAAATTTTAAATCTTTATTTTAAATCAAACTTTAATCCTTTGATCGCAGGCGTATGTTCACATTTTTTTATTTGGGATATGCGTGTGGACACAATAACCCAAAATCATTGGACAAATAACCGAACCATACCCAACAAAAGACCGTTTGCTTGTTCAAATTTCGATTATAAGAACAAAATGCTTTAAATAAACAAAAAATTAATAATAAAATTTGAAGGATTTTAGATATTGGATATGGTAGCACGACATGTCACAATCTGCTTAATTGTCAGGTTGTTAATATGGCGACGAAAAAGTGACAATGGAACTACCTTCTTTTTTGTATCATGCCAATTTTACTTTTCAAAATTCAGGTTTCACAAATTTTTATTTAAAAACAACTCTTATGAAAAATTAACAAAAAATAAAACTTTTGTAAATCTATGAGAAGCGCTGCGGCCGTTGCTGGTGGCAGAGGATAAAAATACCAATTAGAGAAGGACTTGGCATCAGTTGGCATTTCCAATTGGCGTCAATCAGCATAGAAGGGAATCGAATAACGTGCTTTATTGGATTCGGCCAACATATAAAATACCACACCGCTTCATGTGTAAATAAGTTTTGTCTTTGTTAGGAAAATATCTTCTATCTTCCAAATTTTTCAGATTTCCAAATAACGAGCATCGGAAAAATTCGTCATACCGAGCCCTAACCGCTAAAATAATGTATATATATATATTTTTTTTTAATTTAATTTTTGGTGCAGGTGCTCTAGGAGGCATTTATGCATGAAAATTAAATTTTGAAAAAAGATGTCTTAATTCATTTTCGCGGCTAGGGCTCGATATACATTTCAGCGTGAAGGAAACATGAGACGGTCAAATTTGTGTTTGTTTATTGAATTCCCTGAACCGGCCCTGTTATGATATGGCACTTCATTCTATGTAGTAGTTTACAAATATACACGTATACTTCTACAATCACAAAAATTTTCATAGGCTGTCTTTCTTTGATTTCGAATGGAAAACTCATTGCCATCATATTGTACTAGCAATATAGAAGTATTACATATATAGTCCGAACGCTTGAAAAAAAGCACAATTTGTAATTTAACAATGGACGGTTCCTAATAAATTTTTAAGTTGTTTTTGTTGTAAGGCTTACAGAACATAAGCTGTACTAAATTTTTGTATAGATTTCCAATTCTTTTTAATCGTGTGCTACAATTATGAAGGATTTCTGGAAGGTATGGTTTCTCCGAAAAATAGAAAAATTAAAAGTGTAGTTGGAAAGCCGCAAACATCTTGAAATGTAATGGATCAATTAGTCCAAAATTTTGGTGGGTGAAAGACAAAATATGTAGTTATCGATTGGCGTCTATAAACTTTGTCCAGGCAAACTTCTATTTTTTTGGTCTTGGTTGACACTTTTCAGGAAATACCCATATGTATATTTTGGGGCACCGAAATTGCGCATATGAAAACTGTGCATTTAGACATTATTTCGGTTTCAACCGAAACTGTGCATATATGCTTTATTTCGGTTTTTGCCATATGCNCTTTTCCGGCAACACAGAAAGGAGAATTCTACTTAGTAAGGGTTATAATCCCTAAGCGCGGCCGAAGGCCGCCTACGCAGAAAGAAGTTCTGCGCAAAATACTTCCGGTCCCCTTTTCCGGCAACACAGAAAGGGGAATTCTACTTAGTAAGGGTTATAATCCCTAAGCGCGGTCGAAGGCCGCCTACGCAGTAAAAAGTTCTGCGCAAAAATACTTCCGCGCGGCCGAAGGCAGAAGCAAGCGCAACAAGTGATGGACCTAACAAAATGCATGTTTTCAATGGATTGGAAGAAGCTGTTAATTCAACCAGAAGCTGACATAGATGCGCCCATGGTTACTATGCCCGGCAGGTCCACATACCTTTGTGAGTCCATTGCCATAGCGCGCTCTTACTCCGCTGCTATAACTGCAAATGCATCAGAATCCATAATTTTCCCCAAAATATTTAAAATCAATCAATTTTACTATAAACAAGCACATGATGAGTTTTTTTTTAATTATTTTGCACTATGTTTTCCTTCATACAGCTGAGTTCGAAAAGCAACTGATACCTGGCAATGCTGCACATTTTTCCGCAAGGGTTGCAGCATGTCGATTTTGCGTTTTTCGTAACGTAGCTACGAATAACGAATTACGAAAATTCGGGTTCTAGAATATGGGTAAAAACCTCTGTACACCCGACTAGTATTTGGAAATGCCACATTGTAAAATTTTCAAGACTTCGCCCATCAACACCTGTTATCAGGTGATCCAGCACCTCTCTGCCCACACTGCCAAAATGCTTTGACCTTAAATCATATTTTTTCTGAATGCGCGACACTAGAAGAAGCTAGAACGAGGCACCTTGTCATGGACTGGACAGAGCTCCTTAAACTCCCCACCAAGGACAACATATCTTCAATCAACAACTTCATCAATGCCATTGAAGCACAAATTTAAGTACCCAACGGGACTGAAAGTTAGCTGCTCCCCAAAGGAGCAAGTACGGAGCAGTACAAAAGCAAAGTAAAAAATAAATTTTTAAATTTCTAACAATGCTCAGAAATAAATATCATTAACATAGTAACATAAATATTTTCTTTTGAAAAAAAGTTAATTTATGTGCAAACATGTATGTACATATGTATGTATTTTCGTATGTATCCACATAGAAAAGAAAAAAAAAACATGTTTATAAGTACACTTAATAAAACCATCAAATGGTTTACAAAAACGCCACTCTTTTATTAAAACCAAAATATAATATAAAAATTAAAATTTGCATGCATCGCTTTTTAAATGCTTTAGTTGAAGCGCTCACCAAGGGCTTCTTTGGGAGCAGCAAGGGAGCGCTTCTTTCTAATGACACACAATGTTAAAATACAATAAAGTATGAAATTAGGAACGCAACAAATGGAGCGCTTCTGGCCCCGTTGGGTAGTTCAAATTTTCACTTTACATATCTTGCTAACACACACATACATACAGTGCCGAACAGAAGTATTGGCACAGTGAATTTTTCGCAATATATGCAAAGTTCTTTATTCTAATTTATTTTCGATAATTTTTTGTAAAAATATTGTTCATTCTACACCAGAAAACATAATAATAAAATCTCTAAACTTTGTGCAAAACTCAGGAAAATTCATTAAATTTGCACACTTATTTGCAACTTTTTATTCAGATTTTTTAGAAAAATTCTAAGTATGCAGTTTTATAGCCCATTCAAATTTAGAATAACAAAGTGCAAGTTTGAAGTTGCTAGAAAATCGCATTGATTTCTGGTAATTTTTTTCACGCAAGTGCTTCCATACAAAGTAATTCGACAATTATTTTTTGTATGGAGAAAATGAGCAACACCTTCCACTAAAAAAATTGCAAAAATCAAGCGATTTTCTAGCAACTTTAAACTTGCACTTTGTTATACTAGATTTGAATGGGCTATAAAACTGCGTACCTTGAATTTTTTTTTTAATCTGAATAAAAAGATGCAAATTAGTGTGCACATTTAAAGAATTTTCCTGAGTTTTGCACAAAGTTTAGAGATTTTATTATTACGTTTTCTGGTGTAAAATTAACTATATTTTTATAAAAAATTATCGAAAATAAATTACAGTAAAAACCTTAGCATATATGGCGAAAAATACTTCCGCCCCCTCTTTTCCGGCAACCCAGAAAGGAGAATTCTACGTAGTAAGGCTTATAATCCCTAAGCGCGGCCGAAGGCCGCCTAAGCAGAAAGAAGTTCTGCCCAAAAATACTTCCGCCCTTCTTTTCTGGCAACACATAAAGGAGAATTCTACGTAGCACGTGTTATAATCCCTAAGCCCTAAGAAGTTGTGCCCAAAAATAATTCCGCCCCTATTTTCGGACAACACAGAAAGGAGAATTCTACTTAGTAAGGGTTATTAGCCCTAAGCGTGGCCGAGGCCGCCTACGCAGAAAGAAGTTCTGCCCAAAAATACGTGCGATTATTCACATATGACAAGTTGTATATCAAATTAAAGCTCGTTTTACACCCTTTAACTGTGGTATTTATATGTAATGTTATTAAAGTGATTTTTTAGTAAAACACTCAATTTTTTAAGAAAAATTGGTTTTTTTATAAAAAATTTATTTTTTTCATAAATTTTAGAAAATCGAAAGAGATTATTATTACCGCTCTAATGACATACAAATCGTTGAAATCCCTTAAATTATTTAAGACATATTCAAGTTTGAAAAAATCTATTTTTTTACCTTTGATCTTGAATAAAACTTAGTTTTTATTTCCAACAAAAAAAATTATCAATGTTATTGTGGCTTGTTAACATTTTATTTTTTAATATTTTTATTGAGCTTTGTACCACGATTGTTTATTAGGAAAAATTGAAAAAGCAACAAAGTATAAGCGGTAGAAGTTATAGCACTATTTCGGAGATCACCACATCTC
>NW_016157244.1:338724-339770 GCF_001687245.7 Rhagoletis zephyria
AAGCCACAATAACATTGACAAATACATAGTTTAGGAAGAGCCTGCCTGAAACTATACAAAAAAGCAAATAAGCAAATGGATGTATAGAATTGACAACAACAACCACGCTGTCGAGTTTAAATAGCGGCAAATCAGCTGCACTTGATAGTAGTTGGTTGAATAAGGAAAATGAATTAGCAACAAGAGTTTACGGGATGTACATAGCTCAGTGGTTAACGCTTCTGACTTTGAACATCGAATTCGCAGGTTCGATTCCTGCTGAAGTCTAGGAAAAAGAAGTCTGATGAGGAGATGTGGTGATCTCCGAAATAGTGCTATAACTTCTACCGCTTAGACTTTGTTGCTTTTTCAATTTTTCCTAATAAACAATCGTGGTACAAAGCTCAATAAAAATTAAAAAAATTAAAATTATATTGTAATCAGTATAAATTTTTCTATAGAGCCCACTGTTTTTTTTTGTATTTTGAGAACTTTAAGTATTCTGCACTTCTTCCAAAATGTATACCTATACATATTTGTTTTGCACTAAACAATAAACCTACATATTTTAATGGTGAGTCGATTCGATTTTGCTACGAATCGTAAAATTGGTATGCTGAAATCCGTGTTGTCGTATCGTAGTTGCGAAATTCATAGGCCATCTTCGAAATTCGTAATGTTGGTATGCCTGAATCCGACGTAGCTGTAATTTTTTCCGAAACTGTGCATTACTTCGTTTTTTTTCATATGCATTATTTCGCTTTTAAAACGAAAGTATGCATATGCATAATTTCGGTATTTTCTCATATGCATTATTTCGGTTTTCAACCGAAACTGTGCATGTATGCATTACTTCCGGTTTTTCATATGCATTATTTCGGTTTTTAACCGAAACTGTGCATGCATGCGTTATTTCGGTTTTTGTTATATGCATTATTTCGGTTTTCAACCGAAACTGTGCATGTATGCATACCTTCGTCTTTCACATATGCATTATTTCGCTTTTCATCCGAAACTATGCATGTATGTTTTATTTCGGACTTTCCCATATGCATTATTTCGGTTTT
>NW_016157244.1:339780-344192 GCF_001687245.7 Rhagoletis zephyria
CAGAGAGAAGCTCTGCGCAAAAATACTTCCGCCCTTCTTTTCCGGCAACACAGAAAGGAGAGTTCTACTTAGTAAGGGTTATAATCCCTAAGCGCGGCCGAAGTCCGCCTACGCAGAAAAATGTTCTGCGCAAAATGCGCCCATGGTTACTATGCCCGGCAGCTCCACATACCTTTGTGAGTCCATTGCCATAGCGCGCTCTTACTCCGCTGCTATAACTGCAAATGCATCAGAATCCATAATTTTCCTCAAAATATTTAAAATCAATAAATTTTACTATAAACAAGCACATGATGAGGTTTTTTTTAATTCTTTTCCACTTTGTTTCCCTTCATACTAGAGCTTTACGCCGACAGGCCTTGCGGCGGCGGCGTGGTCAACTTCAAAAAGAATCGGCGGCGGCGGCGACGCCGGCGCTACTGCCCATGAGGTAGATTCCAAAGAGCCATGAGGCTACTAATCTTATCATGTCATCTCGTCAGCGTTAGGCATTCACCATGCCAGTTCAGAATATAATTATATTTAATTTATTCATTGAACTAGTTTTAAGTTTAAATTACGATGGACGAACAGAAGAAGGTCTGAGGTATATATATACATACACACATGGCTCTGTATGTTCTCTACGCCCTGCAGGAAATGTATCTAACTATAAGCTAACTTTAAGTTGATTAGGAAGGAGCTAAAAGTCACTTATTATCTGTATATTTTCTTTGACGAGAGCTAACTATATTTCCATGGTGATGGCCGCGAAATAGTCAAGGGTGGTTTACCTCTGCATTAGATGTAACTAACTTGTAACTAACTACTTTTGGACATAAGATATCAATAGGAAAAACAAAATATTTTTTTTAACTTTATTTTTTTTATTTTTATTTACTTTATTACATTTCATATTTCTTTTCATATTCTGCTGTAGGTGGTCCCATATCCGAACTCCGCCAGACATAACTTCAAAATGATAATACGAAATTTCGATCTTCCTTTTACTTGTCCTCAACGCGTTTGCCCAAACGCCTTTAAAGAAAACAATCTCCTTCATTACTCCTGCATTACTTGTCAACTAGTCTCAAGCTAGCTTTTTGTAGCTAACTACAAGTTATATATTTCATAGAAATCCCGCAAAAAAGCTAACTACAACTGGCTTATTTTTTATCAATTGATAATTTTTTTCTGCGGGACAGATCCGTACGTACTATTTAAATTTAAAGAAATAAAAAATTTTAAAAGTTAAGTTATTGGGATAATTTATGTCGCTATCAATAAATTTTTGCAATATTCTTCTCAACCGTTATGTTAAATTACGGAGTTCTTACGATTTATTGCGGATTACATATTGAAAACAAGGTTGGTCTACTTTTTTCCAAAAGTTTAACCCATCAACTCGAACCAGAACGGGTCTTTTTGACCCACTGTTTAAAAAAATGGCTTATAGATGGTTAAAATGTCCACTAAAATATTAAGCGCCAAATTTTTCTAGGAAGAACCGAATGTAATGAAAAATAATACTAATTTTTACCAAAAAGGGGGAGCTTTAACCCTTTGTAGAAAACGTTGCAATGCGAGGGAGCAAAACCTTCCTGGGGTTTGACCACCATTAAGGAATGCTAACGTAATTTTCACACAGCCACCTAGTACTTGTATACGTATGTGGGACCCCAGAATAAAATAACTTACGAATGTAAAAATTAGCAAAAATAAAGTGTTTGCTCTTTATTTAAAGTATGTTTAAAATATAAAAAAAATACTCAGGAAAATCAACTTGTCTTTGTTTTATCTCTAATAATTGAGGTGTTAGATGGAATGAGTTAGATGAACAGAAGCTGCTTCGGTTAAAACTGCTTTCTGAGATATTGGCGTTAAAGTTTTTGATGTGTTATAACTTTGTTGTTGTTGTAGTATTGGAAGGAGTTGTCTACTGCGGAAAAAAATCGTTAGATTACCAGTATTCGACCCTAATTTCCAGACAGAGTAAAAACATTGTTGGAATCTATTAAATTTTGACCAAGTTATAGGCATTTTAAAAAAACATTCTCACTGTCAATTCGAATATCGATTATTGCCTGAAAAACAAAATCGCGTTTAATTCGGCCGAAAAATTTTTCCGAGCCAAAAGAAAAAATACGTGTCTCCTTATTTGGACCAACAAACAATGTATTTGAGTTTGGTCGAAATTAAAAATCATGCTCGTACCTGACCGGTTGTCTGGAAATGGAAAGCATCTGTAATAAACGTTTTAGATCGAAAAATATGTTACCTATGTTTTTTCTGAGTTACGCTCTTTTTGGAAAAATAAAGGAGATCATATTATTGTCCAGTGGCCCAAATTATGCAAAAAAAAACTCCTTTAAAAAAGTAATTTTCATTTCGTAAAAGTGTGTTTTTAAACGAGAAGTATTTAGTTCCTTCAAACGATGTATTTCAATGTACATACATCATGAAAATTTTGTACAAAACTCCTTAAGCGCCGAACGCCGCCGCCGCCGCGCCGATATTTTCGTAACTCGGCGGCGGCGCATGAGGAATGACAAAAATCGGCGGCGGCGGCGGCGTGGCTCGGCGGCGTATACCTCTACTTCATACAGCTGAGTTCGAAAAACAACTGATACCTGGCAATGCTGCACATTTTTCGGCAAGGGTTGCAGCATGTCGATTTTGCGTTTTTCGTAACGTAGCTACGAATTACGAATTACGAAAATTCGGGTTCTAGAATAAGGGTGAAAAGCTCTGTACACCCGACTAGTATTTGGAAATGCCACATTGTAAAATTTTCAAGGCTTCGCCTTGGACATACCCNAGTTGTCTACTGCGGAAAAAAATCGTTAGATTACCAGTATTCGACCCTAATTTAACTGTAGATGCTTTCCATTTCCAGACAGAGTAAAAACATTGTTGGAATCTATTAAATTTTGACCAAGTTATAGGCATTTTAAAAAAACATTCTCACTGTCAATTCGAATATCGATTATTGCCTGAAAAACAAAATCGCGTTTAATTCGGCCGAAAAATTTTTCCGAGCCAAAAGAAAAAATACGTGTCTCCTTATTTGGACCAACAAACAATGTATTTGAGTTTGGTCGAAATTAAAAATCATGCTCGTACCTGACCGGTTGTCTGGAAATGGAAAGCATCTGTAATAAACGTTTTAGATCGAAAAATATGTTACCTATGTTTTTTCTGAGTTACGCTCTTTTTGGAAAAATAAAGGAGATCATATTATTGTCCAGTGGCCCAAATTATGCAAAAAAAAACTCCTTTAAAAAAGTAATTTTCATTTCGTAAAAGTGTGTTTTTAAACGAGAAGTATTTAGTTCCTTCAAACGATGTATTTCAATGTACATACATCATGAAAATTTTGTACAAAACTCCTTAGGCGCCGAACGCCGCCGCCGCCGCGCCGATATTTTCGTAACTCGGCGGCGGCGCATGAGGAATGACAAAAATCGGCGGCGGCGGCGGCGTGGCTCGGCGGCGTATACCTCTACTTCATACAGCTGAGTTCGAAAAACAACTGATACCTGGCAATGCTGCACATTTTTCGGCAAGGGTTGCAGCATGTCGATTTTGCGTTTTTCGTAACGTAGCTACGAATTACGAATTACGAAAATTCGGGTTCTAGAATAAGGGTGAAAAGCTCTGTACACCCGACTAGTATTTGGAAATGCCACATTGTAAAATTTTCAAGGCTTCGCCTTGGACATACCCGGTGCACCCATCAACACCTCTTATCAGGTGATCCAGCACCTCTCTGCCCACACTGCCAAAATGCTTTGACCTTAAATCATATTTTTTCTGAATGCGCGGCACTAGAAGAAGCTAGAACGAGGCACCTTATCATGGACTGGACATAGCTCCTTAAACTCCCACCAAGGACAACATATCTTCAATCAACAACTTCATCAATGCCATTGAAGCACAAATTTAAGTACCCAACGGGACTGAAAGTTAGCTGCTCCCCAAAGGAGCAAGTGCGGAGCAGTACAAAAGCAAAGTAAAAAAGAAATTTTTAAATTTCTAACAATGCTCAGAAATAAATATCATTCTGAGTAGTAACATAAATATTTTCTTTTGAATAAAAGGTAATTTATGTGCAAACATGTATGTAGGTGATGTCGTATGCGTCGGAGCTTAGGCGGAAGAAACAGTTGGCGTCAACCTTCTCCATCCGTGGGAGAGTTTTTGTACGGCTTAAACCAAGCGAGGAGCCCAAACTGGTGAGAAGCAGGGCCGAGGTTAATGCTCTTATTAGCACTAGAAAATAATTATGTATATGTTCGTTTTGAAATCGTATTTTTTATGTATTTATGTTTTGAAATCTTTTTGTTTTGCCTACGCTTTGTGGTTACTCATTTTTCAGCTGATGGATTTAAACCCCAGTAGGAAATCTGCCGGCAGCATTGATGAAAACCATA
>NW_016157244.1:344290-347894 GCF_001687245.7 Rhagoletis zephyria
AACTTTTTTTGAACCTTTATTATAAGTTTACACTTTTACGCTTATAAAAAGCTTTCTTTTGAACATTTATTACAAGTTTATATTTCTACGCTTATAACCAATGTTCCTTTTCGATTATATTACGCTTACTTTCAAGCGTTTTATAAACAAAAAATCAACGTTTTGTAAGCTTAATGTTTATAATTGAAAACTTAAAAAAAACTTTCTTTAAGTTTATTGCTCCACCGATTAGCGCAGCGCGTCCTGGATTGGATTTTTTTTTACCGCGTCGGTTTTATTTAATTTTTTCTTTTAATAATATATTTTAAAAAAACGTAAACACGTCACTTACGATTGAAAAAATGTTATATTTACTACTTCATGTCGTTGGCATTTGCATTTCATTTATAAGTTTAAGTTATTTATAAACATTCGCTCTCAAAACTTATTAAAGGTTTATTTGAAAAAACTTTTAATAAGTTTAATATTAAAAATGCTTATTTAACGCTTGTTATAGCAAATTTACTTTAAGTTATTTTTAAAAACATTTACAGAAATGCTTGTTGGGTAAGTACACTTAATAAAACCATCAAATGGTTTACAAAAACGCCATTCATTTATTAAAACCAAAATATAATATAAAAATTAAAATTTGCATGCATCGCTTTTTAAATGCTTTAGTTGAAGCGCTCACCAAGGGCTTCTTTGGGAGCAAGGGAGCGCTTCTTTCTAATGACACACAATGTTAAAATACAATAAAGTATGAAATTAGGAAGGGAGCGCTCCAATAGAACTAATGGAGCACTTCTGGCCCCGTTGGGTAGTTCAAATTTTCACTTTACATTTCTTGCTAACACACACATATGTACATGTACAAAACCTATAGGCATATATAATTTAGTAGAGCAGATAGCCCTGGCAGCTAATGCTCATTAATTGTATTAGCAGGTTAATTTATTTAATTTTGTTAATAAATCATAATAATAATAATAACCCCCCTTTACCGGCAACATAGAAATGAGAATTCTACTTAGTAAGGATTATAATCCCGCCTACGCAGAAAGTTCTTCGCAGAAATACTTCCGCCCCCTCTTTTCCGGCAACCCAGAAAGCAGAATTCTACGTAGTAAAGCTTATAATCCCTAAGCGCGGCCGAAGGCCGCCTAAGCAGAAAGAAGTTCTGCCCAAAACTACTTCCGCCCTTCTTTTCTGGCAACACAGAAAGGATAATTCTACGTAGTACGTGTTATAATCCCTAAGCCCTAAGAAGTTGTGCCCAAAAATAATTCCGCCCCTATTTTCGGACAACACAGAAAGGAGAATTCTACTTAGTAAGGGTTATTAGCCCTAAGCGTGGCCGAGGCCGCCTACGCAGAAAGAAGGTCTGCCCAAAAATACGTGCGATTATTCACATATGACAAGTTGTATATCAATGTTATTAAAGTGATTTTTTAGTAAAACTCTCAATTTTTCAAGAAAAGTTGGTTTTTTTTATAAAAAATTTATTTTTTTCGTAAATCTTAGAAAATCGAAAGATTATTATTACCGCTCTAATGACATACAAATCGCTGAAATCCCTTAAATTGTTTAAGACATATTCAAGTTTGAAAAAATCTATTTTTTTACCTTTGATCTTGAATAAAATTTAGTTTTTATTTCCCCCAAAAAAAATTATATTGTAATCAGCATAAATTCTTCTATAGAGCCCACTGTTTTTTTTTTGTATTTTGAGAATTTTAAGTATTCTGCACTTCTTCCAAAATGTATACATATACATATGTGTCTTGCACTAAACAATAAACCTACACATTTTAATGGTGAGTCGATTCGATTTTGCTACGAATCGTAAAATTGGTATGCTGAAATCCGTGTTGTCGAATCGTAGTTTCGAAATTCATAGGCCATCTTCGAAATTCGTAATGTTGGTATGCCTGAATCCGACGTAGCTGTCATTTTTATGTATTTGTCGGAAATTTTGTACGAATAGCAACTCGTGTCGGAGCGAAACAAATTGTATTAAAATATCAATAAAAAAGTGTGTAAACACAAAAATATGTAAGTTGAAGTGTGAATAAAAAAAAATATTATTAAATGTTTACAAAATTATCAAGTCGAAGATCACAACGAATANATAGCAACTCGTGTCGGAGCGAAACAAATTGTATTAAAATATCAATAAAAAAGTGTGTAAACACAAAAATATGTAAGTTGAAGTGTGAATAAAAAAAAATATTATTAAATGTTTACAAAATTATCAAGTCGAAGATCACAACGAATAGCTCGCAATACGAAAAACTGGTGGAATGCATGAGCGAAAGGCCGGACATTGCCCGAGGGTTTGTAAAAGTAGCTAAAGTGGAATTTTGGGAAAGCGTTGCAAAAATTAAAGCGGCACAATATCTATGTAGTTGAATGGAGGCCCTTAAAAAGAGGAAGCATACATTTACCATTTAAGCTTAATTGATCAGAACTGTCTCGTAGCAATCTCCTTTGTATATTAATGCAACAGTTGGCTGCAGCACGTTCTTTCTCCTGAGACAAAAGTGCACCGGCCCCTGAATCCATTATATTTTACTTAATTAAGGAAAAGCCTTTTCAAATGCGATTAAACAATTCTTTTTAATTTCACTGTTCACTTCCGATTATATTTGTTTTGATTTGTTTCTGTCAAAGCAGCTGATTAAGAACTTCGAATTTCATTATTTTAGTTGGCAACGCCGTTGATAGTTACGATCGGATTACAGCAAGCCGCATCTATACAAGGTGGTGTTGATGATCAGCTGATTGGATATTTTTGTCTCTACACTAGTACAGGAGAATGCCATCCAAGACGAAGTGGCGCAACTTTAGAATGTCCACAAAAGGAAATGACGAAAATTATCTCCTATTCCCTTTTGTTTTGACATCCTCCTGTACCAAAAAGCAATAACAAAATACACGGGACTCTTACTTATATGCAATTGCCACCACCTTGTATGGATGCGCCTTGGATTACAGCATACCAAGGCGAATTAGNACACATTTATTTTAGGGGCAATATAGTAGAGATGTCTACCGTATGCGCTACTATTCCATTTGTTTTGCCAAGATGTTATGGCAATTCGTTTATCATACGATTTTAAGTCGCAATGTAAAATTTTTGGCGTATAATTTGATATAGTTAGGTTTAAGTACAACTGCCAGCAGTGTAATAAAACAACTGTCATTCCCACGACAGCCGGTTCTACGTACCGGAATGACTCGGGTTTTACCCGACCAAGGGCTGTTGTTTCGGCGATCTAACCCCGTTTAGGACGGCGAAATCAAACGTTGCCCGATCTCAGGGCTACACCTTCTCCGCACCCTTCTGCTCAGGGCTGGCATAGAGTCAAACCCAGGGCCAGAAATCTACACCTGCTGCGTATGCCAGAGACGACTGCATACAAACTCCACTTCGGTCAGGTGCAATGCCTGTGACGGGTGGAGTCACCTTCGTACGCACCGGCAATGGACCACGTCGTTCGTGGCCCCATGCTGTGCGAACCGGACCGCCTCCACGGCAAACCACCAACCGCCTGGGCAGCACACAATCAACACACCCACAACCCAACACAACACAGCAATAGACACACAAACAAACACAATA
>NW_016157244.1:350484-351892 GCF_001687245.7 Rhagoletis zephyria
GAGGGCATCTGTTAGCAGTTTTGTTGTATTCTCTTTGCTGCAGTCCAGAGCTGTGGCCAAGTTAGTGTTGGATCCTGATATAGGGCAATCCGTTAGAATATGTTTTATAGTTAATGTTGTATTGCAATGACTGCATTGCTGTTGCGTGCTATTATTGTAGTAGTGCTCAGATGTAAATATCGTTACACCTACTCTCATTCTGGCTATCAAGATGCAGTTTCCCCGAGTGATACTTTCGTGGTAGTTTGGCCGGCCGTACTCGTTGTTGTGCGTTCGTAGAAAGCAGTTGGAGGCTTCCCATAATCTGTCTCTTATTGTTCTGAGATGCGATCTTTGGAAGTTTGTTATGGCGGTTGTCAGGCAAGGAATCTCAGCCACAAGTGGCATGCTAAATGCTTGTTTAGCGGCTTTGTCTGCTAGTTCATTGACTGGTATTCCCATGTGTCCTGGAATCCATAATAATTGGATTTCATTGTTTATATTTGCACCACTCAGTATGTACCTTCGTGAATCGCTGTTTCTATCTGCTATTGATTTTAGTACGCTCAAACTGTCAGAGAGGATGGCGGCTGGTCTGTTGGATTTTGCAGCGTGGTGGACAGCGAATTTTATTGCAGCTAACTCAGCGTTGAAGATCCCAGCATATGGAGAGAGTAGGGCTTGACGTATTGTTTGGAAAGTTCCATCTGGAAGCTGTTTTACTACACCGTATGACGGCGTTCCTTCAAGTAGAGATCCATCAGTATAGTAAAATACATCAGAGGGGTGGTCTGCTTTGTAAGCCAGCAAAGATGTGTTATACACTGTCGCCGGAGTATTGTCTTTTTTAAAGCAACTCATTGAAGTGTCGATTGACAAGTTGACATGTGCTGAAAGCTTGTCTGGTGGTTTTGGTGGTATAGGCGTATGGGTGTCCAACAGGTATTTGGTTATAGCCTGAACTCCGCAGGTGCTTCTAAAACTTTTATTGGTAAGTCGACGGCTTGTTAGCCCGTTCCAGAAAGCTTCGTGTAGAGCATGAGTGTCTGTTGTGATGGCCTTTGCTGCTAATTTTGCTGATCGACTGTGGACTAACCATTGAAAATCATCGTAGCGTGCTTCCACTCTGGCAGCTTGTATTGGCGTTGACATCAGCAATCCGGCTGCTTTTTTGAAACAGGAGTTTAAAGCTACGTTTATTTTATTTTTGTTGGCCTCAGAGGTGTGTCCATAGAGGGTGATGCAGTGTTGTACTACTCCTTCTGATAGTGATCGGCATATGTTCAGTGCTGTTTCAATATGGGGTCCCTTTTTTTTTGTGCATATTACTTTGAGTAAGTTATGTACACTACTAAGTTTTGTTGTAACCGTTTTTATATGGTCGTTCCATAAGAGGTTTCTTGTAAAAGTTACGCCAAGGATCTTCATT
>NW_016157244.1:352384-359796 GCF_001687245.7 Rhagoletis zephyria
ATTGTTTATAATGACTTTTGCTAAAATTTCAAAATCAAAAGTTATCAAAACAAATTCTATGGGACTGAGAAGTATTATTTTCTACTTTTTAGTCCATTTATAAAAGCGTTGTATATTAAAAAGTTTTTTTTATATTATTTATTTTTGTTTTTAGCTCGATGTTAATGTTTCTCAGTGTTATTGAGGATGCATTGCAATTTCTCTTTCTGCATATATGCAAAGCTTCGGTTTTGTCGGCTGGAATTACTGCTCCAGTTTTCATTGACCATTCGTGTATTTTCTTGTCTAGTGCGTTCAGGCTCAGACATACTTTTTCCGGTGTGCCAGAAGATAATGCGAAGATATTGTCTGCATATATACCTATAAAGTCTATTCCGTGTACCTCACTCATGGCTTTTGACAACGTATTCGTGTAAGTGTTAAAGAGAAATACCGAAAAGGAATGTGGAATCCCATTGTCAAGCTTGTAATTTCTGGACAAGTAGCCGTCTACTTTCACGTGTACTCTTCTGTGGGAGAGGAACGATAAAGTTAATTTTAAGAAGCTTTTGGGTAGTCCCCAGTCATGTAGCTCCTTCAGAACATGTGTTGATATTACCCTATCGAATGCTTTTTCAAGATCTTCCGAAACGACTATGCAGTGCTTTTGGCTATTTAGACACTTCTTGATTTCTGTTTCGAGTAAATGGCAAAGCGTATGTACGCCATGATTCTCCATGTATGCGTGTTGGACTTTAAGCATATTTTTGTTGCACGCTTAATAATATTTGATTGAAAAGAGACAACTACATATAGTATAACATAATAGCGAATTCCATGTGAAAGAAAGAGAAAACTACTCACACTTGAAACGATTATGCGTCAGATTTCTCCAGGAGGCCTATGTAAAATGATGGAAAGTTTTTGAATTTCTCACACAAACTTTTTGTGGTACTAGGCGTATATAACGCATTTGTTAACAGATAGGGTTCTTACTGGGTAGTAACACCACCTTATATAAATTCGCCTTGCAGCATACGAATTTCGAATTTTCGGAACGGAGCTACGAATTCGTAACTACGAACTTTCGGATTACAGCATACGGGTGAATAGTCGGTAGTGAACATTCTGTTCATTTATGAAAGTGTAAGTGTCTACACGATAGAGCTAAATATTAACCTTCCGCCTCCAGATTGTTTATACAGGAACCGAAACGCATCGATTGATACCCCTTCACACATTTTTGGTGTTTTTTAAGTTGTCCCCTAAACTAGATAATAACCCCTTCTGCTTAGGCCTTCGGCCGCGATTAGGATTTATAACCCTTACTAAGTAGAATTCTCCTTTCCGTGTTGCCGGAGAGGGGCAAGGCCCCTCTTCTGTTGTCAAGGGTGTATAGAGTTTTTGCTGCAAATAGGTAATACTCAGCATTTTTTAGCGAACAAACGCAAGTGAAAATTGTGATTTTTGGCCATTTTTCTAAGGGCTACCTAGGGTCCCATAGGGGGAATGCATTTTTTCGAGAGAAGCATTTTTGTAAATGGCGGTCGTGCCCTCTCTAAAATGCGGGGTACTCTTTATGAATTTGTACAACGATTTTGGGTTGCTGTGCCCAAACGCGTGAATCGAATCAAAAACCTTTTACACACACTTATAGACAACAGTTCACGCTTTATTACAAAAATAAAATATACTATATCTGTTCCCCAAAAATATTAATAATGTCGGTTGGAAATTGGTATTTTTTGCAAGTTTCCGAGCTGAGCTGTCAAAAAAAAAATATCCACGAAATATCTCTGCAAAAGGTGTTCAGCCCCTCTTCTTTAGCAAAAAAGAAAGGAGAATTCTACTAAGTGAGGGTTATAATCCCTAAGTGCGGCCGAAGGCCGCCTACGCAGAAAGGTGCTCTCTGCAAAAGGTGTTCAGCCCCTCTTTTTGGGCAACAGAGAAAGTAGTGAGGGCTATAATCGTTTTGTAAAAAATCCAAATTTCCGCTGTTTTCAGTTACCAAGTGGTCTTTAGTCTATTCTTTTAGTCTTTAGTGGGGAGGGGCGTGAGAGGTGACTTTTCATAAAGCGGCGTTCATCTTCTTCCGTTTAGGGGGGGCTTGGGGAGCGACGACCCCTCCCTCTCCGCCCCCAACCCTAAATCGTTGTACAAATAGCTAAAGATTTCCCAAAATGCGGGCTGGAGGTGACCTTAGCCCACCGCCCCTTTAAACACCAACCAACTGACAAAATATAGTACTGATGTTTTGAATTTATACATTTCTGAACACAGTTGCAGTTAAGATATCTCAATAAATGAGCCCTTTAGAAATCCGAGATTCAAACAAATGTTTAAAGATCCTTAGGGCCAGAATCTCTAATGTTCGACCAGATACAATATTAATGGTAGGGGAAATGTTTAGTTATTGGCCCATCGTTTTTGGGGTGGGNCTAAACGCCGCCATTTAATTTGCATATGCAACCAAAGGCAGACGCGTGGTTTTGAAGGTGTTTTTATTTAATAAATTGTGATTGATAGGTTAAAATTAAAGTAATAAAGAAAGTTGTAACAAGTCGAATAAAGTTTAAAGTGAAGGGGAATATAGAAATGCATTGGTGAAGTGGCTGCTTTAAGGAAAATAGGAGTGATAAATGTACGCTAATTTCCGAATTTTACAAAAAAGGGCATATTTCAAACCCAATTTGTAAATAAATTAGTGACCAAAAATTACAATAGTGGATGTTAAAATAATGGGTAGACCCTTGGCTACAAGTGTGTGCAATTTTTTTTTGGATCGGGTCACCCCTTTGGACGCAATACCCCGAAATAGGTGGGCCACTTACTAAACAGTACCCGATGGTAGTCCCGTACAAATGTTTGTATAGCTTACCATAGAAGAAATTGCTCTTTCCTGAACCGTTCCTGCCCACGACAACATTGTGCCTTTTGTCAAAGGGTTCAACTACAGTTTGGTCCTTATAGCTTTTGAAACCTTGGATTATAATCTGCAATAATCTCATTAAACCATAAGTTCGTTGGCTCATATGTATTTCGATATTTACCTGTTTGATATGCATTTTTTTGTTTATATTTTCTACCCGATCACAACGTGAAACAGTCCAACTAAATTTCCAGTCCTTATTTATTCAAATAAAATTCCCGATATGCTGGTTGTTTCAGAAGTAGATGTAAAGGTAGAAGGGAAGCTTGGTTTCATTCCATCCAAGAAATAAACAATTTAGAAAAGGACTGTAGTTGTCAAACTATCGATAGCGCTATAACTTGCCGTCTCCACATGCAACAGTTTTTATCTTGATAATGTTATCAGGCAAAATTTTGCCAATGGAAAATGCTCTTGCAAGCAATAATTAGCTCTGATCCTGTACTTTTCGTGTTAAATCCTGTAAAATTTGTCAAACAGCTAAATTACTCTCTGAAGTGAGTACGGGAACAAAAGAAGCATTTTTCATGTAAAAGCGACAACAAGTGAACGCTTGACAATTGTCATTATTTTACCAGAAGAAAAAGTTCGGGTAAAATCGAGGCTAATTTATACCAAGAATGATAGAATACAAGATTGCGCCGATTGCAGCAGAATTCGTGAGAGCAAAGAACGTTAATCTATAAGAAGACACAACACGTTATAATTGTAGCGAGTGTGAACATCAGGACCGTGCCTTCTCTCTTGCTCAAATACGTTTTTAGACTGGATGAAAAGTGAGGGCACGCTCCTGATGTTCACACTCGCTATAATTATAACGTGTTGTCGCTTCTTATAGATTTACCATGATTCAATAATACAAGGTTAGATAATTATTGACAGCTGCGGTTTGACACTCCCTTACAAAAGGTTGCATTTACGAAGGACGGAGAAAGGGGAAGAATGAAATCTTTTTGTGTGAAAATGGTAGTAGAAAAGTACGCAAAGTAGGCAATTAGTAGTGAAATTCCTTTTGTAAATTCTAATGTATTTGCAGGAAATCTGGTATTTCAAACGAAATGTTGAACGTAATATTGATATATCTACGTGAATTACGTAATCTATGTGCTATTTAGGGCCGTTTGCACCATGTCTAGTTAACGCTAACTGGAGGTACATCCTTCAGTTAAGCACGTTAACTGCTTTATCGACCACATGTTATATGATGGGTGTCGATAACGTCGATAAAGATGTTTAACTGGGAGTTAGAATTAACTAGACATGGTGCAAACGGCCCTAAGTATATTACAGCTTTTTTATCAAAAATTAATTGTTGTTTAATTTTATGAGAGTACATGCAGAATATGTGCAAATGGCAGCAGGACTGTGTTGCCATATCTAAAAAACCAAGAGTGGAAAGCAAGACCAAAAGAAAGTACGATTAAAAGGAAAATACGATAAGCTTCTTTTGTTCAGATAAAAATAAATAGTAGGGGGCTTGCGGTCATATTCCCCTCTTCCGGTCTTGCTTTCCACTCTTGGTTTTGTAGATATGGCAACACAGTCCTGCTGCCATTTGCACATATTCTGCATGTACTCTCATAAGTTAAACAACAATCAATTTTTGATAAAAAAGCTGTAATATACTAAAAGTATTTATTTGTTTGAACGTGCACACTCTAACTGCGCATATATTGAATGTAAATAACCTGTAAATTCAGTGGAAGGTGCATTATATATTGTAAAATAGTGTCATACAAGTTGGTTAAAATTACAAACTTCAATAACAAATTGCTTAAAAAGTACAAGGTTGCGCGCTTTGAAACTTCATACAGGGAACTGTTAGACCCCCCTCTACCTCCCATATTTTCCTTAATGCTGTACTCCGGGGTTACCAATCTAAAGCCCACCCAATTCAATTTAAAAACAGTTTATGTTTTCATCAGTTAAGTATGCTTCATATGCATATACATATAAACATATTGCACAAAAGCTTATACTTCTATTTCACACCAAAGCTACACTGTTTCCATGTAAATTTGCAAAGAAGCAACACTGTGCCACTGCTAAGTTAGCGGTGCGAGAGAGACAACTGTCAGTTTATCGAGCCTTGTATTATTGAATCATGTAGATTTACGTTCTTTGGTGAGAGGGTACACAATACTTAAAAAAGATTTCGGTACCCAATACTTCCATTTCGGTACCCGATACCGATTCTTTTCATTAAACCTTCGCCATTATATGCATATCAAGTTTAGAACAAACTTTCATTACTAATTTATATGATATCGGCTAAAACACTTGAACTTATCGCAACAGAGGAATATTATTTTATCAGTTTTAACCTTAGTCGAGCCAAGGTTCAAGAAAAACGCTTTGACGGATGAAGAGGCCTTTTAGGGAAAAGATTCTGTAACCAGTTAGCGACAAGTTTCGAATCCATATCGCACTTGTCGACGTAAAAATATTTCATATCATACGTCAACAAAACCGATATCGATTCGAAAATTGTCGCTAACTGGTTACAGAATCTGCCCCAGGCCTACAAAAATGATATCGTCCGATTCAGCTGGAACAAAAATGCTTCACACAGGTAAGAGTTTCTCTGTATTATGGCCTCGAACCGACATATATACATCTTTCATTTGAATCAGTGTTAAAAGCTCTATTGGTTCCTACATTCGGGTTTTGATAGGCGAGTCTTACCTGACCCGTTTTTTTTCTATATTTTTGGCCTATGTGCGCTTTTCTTCGAAACATAAATGTTTCGGTACCGAGTATCGAGAGCATTGGATAATTTTTAAATCGGTACCGCTTTTCGATCAATACTTAAAAGTATTGACTCAGCACTTCACTACTGGTGTCAACTCGACTGTGACGTCAGAAAAACAGCTGCTCTTGTTAAATTCAATTAGAGCCGATTAGCGGTGTTTCCATCAACGCCACTTTCTGTATTCTCTCCACCGTGAATTTATACAAGGTGGTGTTACTGGCGAATTTAGATTTTCGCCGCGGTACTTCCTAATGTCAAAATTATATGTCTGTTGTAAACAAGGCGAAATCATATTACAACAAACTCATCATTTTGACATTAAGAAGTACCGCGGCGAAAATCTAAATTCGCCAGTAACACCACCTTGTACAAATTCGCCTTGGGTAAAGTCTTGCAACTTCATTCTCTACACAACTCTTCAAAAATCGTTCTCATAGCCCGAACCAGTGCTGCCGCTTTCACTTCAATTGAAGTTTTTCACTTCACTTTGGAAGCCTTCACTTCGTTACTTCACTTTACGGTTATGGTGCAGTTCATGGTCCCCACCAAAAAATGGTGTAAAATAATCGAAAGGGGTATAAAACGACGCGTATTACCACCAGCGTTCAGAATCCGGAGGCGGAAATGGATTTATTTTAACCGTTCGAAAGTTATTCGTAAAAAAACGTTCGATTTTAGTTCACTTTTTCAGAACACAATTCACGTTAAAAAATGCATTAAATGACCACATGTCTGTATCTAGATGTTCACTATAGTTTACTTTAGCTGAATTTGTAACAAAAAATCGCAAAACTTATTGATATAATTAAATATTAATGCGAAAACAATGTACGAAAAACCGGCGTGGCATTTATTCTGTTAGTTGCAGCTAAGTGTAATAAAAACATGTTGTTGTTGTTGTAGCGGCTACAACAACCCCGCCCAGATCGGTTGATATCTCAGTCGTTGTCGTCGAGTTCCACTAACGGCAGCCCCAAGAAGCGTGCAGCCTCTACGGGGTCGGTCCACAGGGACAACGTCGTTAGGGTTGTCGGGTTTTCCGCGCATGCGAGGAGATGTTTCGAGTCGTGAGGGGTGTCTCCGCATGCCGGACATTCATTTGGCACATCCTCATTTAGTCTACTCAGGTATGAGTTTAACCTGCTGCAGTAGCCAGAGCGAAGTTGGGCTATTGTGGTTCTTGTCTCCCGAGGCAGATGGAGCTCCGTCGCGGCAATGTCCGGTGTTTGTGTGCCTAGAACGGCATTCACAGGGCGGGAGTCTACATATCTTGGGACTGATTCCCTGTGAATTCCGTTCAGGGCCTGTCGGTAGGTTGACGGGTCCAGAGGTTGTTTGATAAACCTCTGGACTTTGTCCGTCAGTTCGTAAAGATGCCTCCTGACGTGCCGTGGGCTCTTCCGCGAGCAGTTGTGCGCTGGGATGGCCACGTCTGTGGCTCCCAGTAAGGAACTGCTTGCAGAGCATTATGTTATGCTCCTATACTGGGAGCATCTGGACCTCGTCATGAAGGTGGTGTTGAGGCGTCATCAGGAGGCATCCTGTCGCAGTTCGTAATGCCGTGTTTTGGCAGGTCTGTAGCTTCATCCATTGCATCCTGCTAGTCCCCGGCGACCTTACGGGCCCTGCGTAGTTTAGAACCGGCCGGCCAATTGCCTTGTATGTTGCCAACAACGTTTCTTTATCTTTGCCCCAAGTGCTGCCGGCTAGCGACTTGAGGACATTGTTGCGGCTCTGTACTTTATTGACAAT